>NW_028327183.1:1663750-1815000 GCF_987537825.1 Furipterus horrens
ACTACAGTGCCAGGGTGCCCATCTCACAGACTTTCAAATGCAGGCACCCTGCTCCTCCGTGATAGGCCCATTGATATTCAACTCACCCCCTTACTGGCCTCTGTGTCCCTCAAAGTAAGACGTGCCCCAGATCTCTCCAGTTAGGCAAACAGGGGGCATCACTCAGTGCCTGCTCCATGGAGGCAGCTGGGCGCGCGGTCCAGGCCTCAGGCTGCCGTCCTGCTCGGCAGATCTGCTACCCACCAAGCCTGGTAGGAAAGACAGCCGGAGGCCCGAGGCCCAGGGAGGAATGGCTAGGGTCCCGGCAACCAGCGACCAGCACGCAGCAGCTCTTCTGCCTGGAGGGTGCCTGGATCTTTCTTTCTGTTCCGCACCAAGGACTTGTCTTTAGAAACACAATGTAACTCAAAAGGTGAACATATTTTAATTGCCCAGGGATACTGCTATGATAATTCCATAACATGTGCTCATTAAATAGAATTAGCGCCCAGGAGCATCCTAGGACCAGCCACGCATGACACCGTGACTCTGCAGACTGGGCAGCATTATGAATTATTATTGCCTTGTGTATTCTGGCTACATTAGTCCTTAATGCGAATACAGTGATTCATCTGCCCACCTGGAGACTTAATTTGTTACATGCTTGGAAAAGTGTATCCACACGAACTTTAACACGGATAATCATCATCCAATCTCGGCCCGGCTGCAGTCGCCAGAGTACCCGGTGTCCAGCAGAGAAAGGGGGCCCCTGCTCCCACCCGCACCAGGAGGGATGGGGGGGCCACTGCAAGGCAGGGTAGGGGGTACTTCTGGGGTGAGCCACAGGCCAGGACCTTCCCCCGGGCCTTCTTCCCGGGAGACCTGGGCTGAGCGAGCAGCACACCTGCAGGACCCAGTGCGCACGTCCCACCCCCGTTCCAGCTGCATCCAGCTCACCCTTCTTCTACCCCGTCACCCCTCCCCCACCCGGCCCTCTCAGCCGTCCAATCTCCTCTCCATCCCTTCTCTCACCCGCAGCTATGGATGGATTCTCCTACCCGCCCATCTAGCCAAACAGCGTGCCCATCCTGCCAGCTCTAGGCTGGGGCACTGTCTCTAACTCGAACTCCCCGCAGCCCCTCCCCTCTGGCCCCCTCTCCAATCTCAGCACCACAGCCAAGGGGCCCTCCTCCCCACGGCCACGGCCCCTGCAGAAGGCAGCCCGCTCAGCAGTGCAGGTGACCAGGCCCCACACAGGTACACGCACAGCCAGGCCCACGAGTAGGGTGGTGTTGTTTGCAGGTGGGACACGAGGAGCCAGGACGAACTTGTCCTTGCTCACTGAGTGCCCGACTCATGGCAAACAGCCACCTCCAGGCAAGGACAGGCTGTGGCATCTTCCCCACTTGTTACCCTCCCCCTTGAAATGGCACAGAGAGCCCTGGCCAGTGTGGTCAGTGGGTTGGGCATCGTCCTGCAAAGCAAAAGGCCGCAGGTTCGATTCCTGGGCACGGCACATGCCTGGGTTGCAGGCCCGGTCCCCTGGTTGAGGCACGTGCGGGAGGCAGCTGAGCAATGTCTCTCTCTCTCTCTCTGTCCCTCCCTCCCCCCTCTGTAAAAATGAATACATAAAACCGTAAAGAAGAAATGGCTCAGGGGTGCCCAGCCTTTTGCAGCCTGACATCACTTTCTCTCGGGGAGGCCATCACTTCCTTCCGTGTCCTCATGCTCCACGCTCACAGCACGTGTGGAGCGAGGTCTCAGTGCGACGTCTCAGGCTGAAGCATCGGGAGCGGCCCCCAGCCCCATGAGTGATGCCCACGACGAGAGCCGGCATCTAGTGAGTGTCTCCTGGGCGCCAGGCCCTGTGCAGAGCTCAGCTCCCTCTGTGGCCTGCCTGGTCCTGCCACTTACTCTCTGGTGTGGGCACTGGTGACATTCAGGTGACAACAGATGCAGGAGCTGGTGAAGGGTCAGAGGTCAAATCCGGTTGGATGGTGTGGGAGGTGAGCGGCGTGGTGCCCAGGAAGTCACGGACTGGGTATGATTCTGGGCGGCCGGAGCTCCTGGAAGGCCCAGACGGGGAAGTTCGTTGGCGTTCGGGGCCGGTTCGCTGAGCAGCAAGGAGGACTGGAAACGCCGGGAGGAGAGCGAGCTGGTCGGAAGGGCGGGGAGCCGAGCTCCCTCCCAGACTGTCCTCGGCGTCCCTGGGGTTTGTGCTCTGTCTCCCCCATGCAGTCGGCAGCCCCTGGGAGGACTGGCCTTTCAGGGTTGCTCCCCTGGGCCTCGCCCTTCACTGGGTGCTCTCAGGGGAGACCCTGCAGACAGCTGACCTTCGTAGACATGCCAGCCCTTCTGGCTGAGCGGTCACATCTGAGCTGCATGGGGCAGGGCCCACGGGCCAGCGGATGGTGGGGGAAAGCGCTGAGACCTGCAGGCTCAGGTTCGCACCCTCGCTGGATGGCTGCGCACCCCCCCGGGAGCTACTTCCACGGCTCACTGCCCAGCGGCAGCAAAACCCTAACCCAGAAGAGGCCACATTGGGTCATGTGCCCTGGCATGACTGCAGGCTTCCCAGGAGTGCCGGCGCCGAGGGTTAGCAGGACGAGTGGGGACTGGCAGTTCCTGGTGCTGGCCCGTTTGCCTGTCACCTCACCCTGCCTGCAGCCCTTATGTAAGACAAGGGGAAGCTTCTCGCTGCTTTGGATAAGTTTCCAAGACAAGTCAGCAAGGCACTGGGGACAGAAAAGACACTTTTTCCCTCTGGGCTGCAAAGGTGTTTTAAAGCAAGCCTGCGTCTCCCGTAAAGCTCAGGCGTTTGGGCCACAGCCGAGCCTTTGCCTCTGTCCACACGGGGCAGAACCAATCAATATCGCATTACAGAGGTGCCTGACTACGGCTGTCCCCACGGAGGCCTGGGAAGCCTCCACATTCAGAGCTTTAAAAAGTGCACCTGGCGGGTTTAATGAGACGCTTCTTGCTGGGTCTGGCTCCTGGTGACATTTAGAAAGGCTGGCTCTCCACTCATCTGGTGGGGGCTGCCACCCCGCCAGAAGGGCTCTGAGACCCGGGAGGGCGCTGTGTGATGAACAGGGCAAGAGGGATCAGGTAGGACTGCAGAGAGAGGGAAACTTGCACAGGGCACTCACTAAGTGCTCAGTAAAAGGCAACTTCCGTATCATTATTTATCAGTTACAGTCCATAGAGCAACTGTTTTGTCCTTAATTTGGGGTCTCCCTGCTGCTGAGAGAATGGCTTCGCCGTGACCTGACCACTCAGAGATGGACAAAGGCCACTGTATTTGGTGTGACTTTCTCATTCCATGGGGTACAGGGTTGAGGGGAAGAGGTGAGGCTTTCAGAAACGTTCCCAGGACTGACCTGAGCAGGAAGACAAAGATCCCTGAAATCACACCACCTATAGGAAGCCTCCTCCGATTGCCTCAGCTGGTTAGGGGCTGACACAGATGGCTCTGTCCTGGGTCTGTGGCTGCCGTTCATGGCAGCCCAGATGAGGAGATGGCATGTGGCTGGTAGTCACCCCTGTTGGCTGTTGTCAGGGCTGAGGGCGGCACCTCTCTCCGGTTGTGTGGCCTGGCCGTTTTCTGTATAAAATTATTTCCTTGTTTCCCTCAGGGGCTCTCTTTTCTCGGGCAATTCCTGACAGATTTACTTTCTCTTTAACCACGATCCTCCAATGACATCAGAGTTTGAGGGAAGAACGACTGTTTATTTAAGGCGGTGATTTTCAGGTCCTTGCGGGTCCGGGGAGATGGGGAGGGCAGGTGGCTGTCTGTGCCTGGCGCACTGTACAACGTCCGCTGGGGGCAAGGGTCAGAGTGAGGGCCTTCACCTCGATCGGAGCCCCCTGGGCGCATGGTTTACGGTTGCCATGGTGATGCCCAAGGAGGCTCTCCTTGATGACTCCCACAGTAACAGCTCCTCTAATGCCAGCACCCCCGTGGCCTTGGCCGTCTTTCTCTCATTGTTAATTGAAATACTGAGAACCCATCTCCGTGTGGCACCAGGCAGCCGGTGCCCCATCCAGCGGGCTCCCTGCGGGGGCCCGGGGGCCTCTCCTTGGAGCCAGAGCCCAAGGCTAATTAGAGGTTCGCAAGCCACAGATCTGATCCCAAGCGCCCTGCAGAGGGGGGCGCCTCTTGCCAACACACAGGCCCTTCGGTGGCAAACGGTGTTCTCAGAGGCCGATCTTGGCTTCATCTTGGTGCCTTTCTGGGTTTAAAGGGTTTGTCTGGATGGTACCCTGTTTTGTGTTTTCTCTTTTTTTCCTAGAAATGGTAACCAGCAACAAATTGCTCATGAAAAATAGGTCAGCCTTCAGATTAATTAGGAGCCAGATTTATAGATGCGGAGAAGAAGGGGCCCCATCTCCCGCGCTCGCTCTGCTGTGCTCATCCAGCTCATGTTATTTTTAAGCACAAACATCAAAATGTCTCTTGACAATTGAGATGTGAAATGAATGAGTTTTTGCATATAAACTTTTAGTGCAAAATATGCGCCTAGCTGCTTTTGGCACATTTGGGGCAGAGGAAGGGTTTTCTGGCAGAGCTGAGCAATAGCTGAAGGGTGGGGCCTCATGAAAGCGCCCCCCACCCCAACCCCTGACCCGGCATTACTGAAGCAGCTCACTTGAAAAGCGGAGCAGCAACATAGCCTGGTCCGGGACTTCTGACTTCCTCCCAGGAGCCATCGCTTAACAGGTGACATCTGGGGAGATGGGCTGGGGCTGGCGCGTCCACCTGGCCCAGGCCTGCAACCACCTTGTTCATTAGGAGCTCAGCTCTGGGTTTGGCCCAGAGTTGGGGTGGGATGGAATCTGCCCTCCTTGCTCTGGGAGCTGGGGTGTTCCCTGGTGCTCCCCAGATCCACCATTCACTGTCTTCTATTCCGCCCTGAGCCCTGGGGGCGCCTCCACCACCCAGGTGCCCTTGCCCACAGCTCCCAGAGGGAGGCCAGACAGGGGCAGGAGGGCAGGAGCAGAGTGAGGCCTTCGCTGGGCTGCAGAGGGCTGGCTGTGTCCCTCCACAAGGCCATAGCTCCCAGCAGGCCAGCCTCTCTGGGTTCTGCTACCTCCTTCCTCCCCTTGCTCCCAGCAACAGCTAGCTGCTGGCCGTGGGTGCGCACGCACCTTTTCTGGCCTGTCCTAACTTCGGCCACACCTTTAAAAATGATGCTCATCACCTCTCCCCTGTGACCCTGTTTGAACGTGCCGTCTGCTTGGACGGGTACTCTCTGCAAACACTCTTGTGTGTAAACCAAGTGGCAATGGTCGCCCCTGGTCCTGTCCCCTCTGCACTGCTCAGACCTGGGGCTGGGAGAGGCAAGCCTCCCTGAGCCCCCTCTCTGGCCCAGGGATGCTCAGCAGGACTGGGGCTGCTCACCGACATGGCCCCCTGGAAGGCTTATCAGTGTCACCTGGACGCGGTCTGCAGGCTTCACGCATCAACAGCCCCCAGCCCCGGGCGCCTTTGGGGGCGGGGTGAAACGGGATGCTGAAGAAGGCATTGTTCCTTCCTTGGGTCATGGCCATTCGGGAATGTTTACAGATTAGAAGTCATCAGACCCACTTCTGCACACCCACGGTGGGACGCAGAGGTGCCTCCCAGCACAGTGGCTACCCCAAGGGTGCCACCCAGGAAGCAGAGGGCACAGGCTTTCTGCTCGCCCAGCACAGGGCCTGCCCTCCTGGGCTCCCAGCGGGAGCTGGAGGAAAACCTGGGCTTCTCTCTGAGACAGGTCTGTATGGGTTCTGGCCTATTTAGGAGCTGGAAAGGGTTTTGGGGTGATAGAGACCTTAGAGGCCAGCAAACCCCTCTACCACTGCCCAGTCAGCCCTGGTGACTGGGCAGCTTGCTGCACTTGCTGGAAGGAAGTGAATATGATGTCCCCATTCCAGGGAAGGGCTGGGGCTCTGATCTATGTGTGCAGGAAGGTGCCGCAGCTGCTGGGGGGTCATAGGCCCTGCAGTGTCAGAACTGAGCTACCCTGAGGGATCCCAAGGTCTCTCAGAATGACAGACACTGTCCTGGCCACCCTCCATGGGTGGGATCCCTGTCTCAGGAATGAGCTGCCCCGTGGCCAGCCTGGAGACGGAGATCTGGCCAGCCATGCCAGGGGGCTGGGTCGGTGTGGCTGGGCTCGGGGCTCAAGCTCTGGTTGGAGGAGGGGAGACGCAGCAGGAAGGAGTCCTGACTTTGGCCTCAGGAACACTTTCGTGAGCACCACCAAGTTCCCTCCCCAAGGTCTCTCCATCCCAGAGCACTTCCTTGGTGAAAGCCTTTCTCAGCCCCAGCTGCCGCCACGGCCTGGCCTCCCCTGCCAACCACTCAGCCATATTTCCTTCCCCTGCCCTCTGCCAGCGCAGGCAGTGACCGTGGTGCCAGTAATGCACACTCACACAGCCGCTGCCACCCTGAGCTCCCCACAAGGGCAGGTTCCAGGTGGAGAAGCCCAGTCGGAGACGCGAAGCCACGTGCCCACCGTCACACAGCTGGGAAGGGGTGGAGGCCGCGCTCGCACACCTGCCCTCCAAAGCCTCTGCGTTGCCCACAGGAATGTTCCAGCTGAGGGGCACGTGCGTTTACCTGCTGGGGCCCAAGGGGCCGGCACAGAGGGGCCTGTCCTTCACCAGGCAGCACCAAGTCTGCTAACCACCCTGCCTGTCTCTTAGCACTTTCCAGTGCACCTACTGCGTGCTAAGACGAGATGGCTAACCTCCCCGAAGAGTCACGCTACCTTTTCACCATGACCAGGCGAGGACTACATTTCCCAGCCGGCCTTGCAGCCGCGCAGGCCAAGGTGACTGTGTCCTGGTCAACGAACTAGGGTGGAAGTCACACTGACCACTTTTCAGCCTGGGCCTTAAAAACTCGCCTCACCGTTCACTCATTCTCTGCACCAGCTTTTCCCAGAGGGAGCTGCAGTCCTCCCAGGATGACGGGAGTCGCTGTTCTCTGTCTTCCAAGAATGACACAGGCTTGGAACGCTTCTGAATGTGTAAGAAAGAAATCGACGAACTGTATTCAATGTGGCCTCTCTTCCCCTATCTGTTGGCTGCATGGCGGTGCCCAGAGTGGCCGTGGGAGCCACTTGTTGGAGATGGTAGAGTCTCTGTCAGCCTCCGTCCCTGAATGCCTGCCTGGAACGGAGCCACTGCACCCCCCTGTCCAGAGCAGGAACTTCATTTGTGTTCCGCTACTGGCATTTTGGGGCTTGTTAGTGACGGCAGCTAGTGTTACCTTACGTGAACATGGAGGCTAGAAACTTCCCAGTCGGCTGGGGGAGCCGGGCCCGCACAGACCCCACCGACCCCCGTGGAGCACAGCCTGCGTCTGAGACCCTCGCGCATGCCCACAGAGACAGCAGAGGCCCCCCAGCAGGACCCCTCCATGCTGCTCGGACAGTCTGTTCTGCTGAGTCGGGCAGCAACCAGACACACACCTCCCGCCTCCAGAGACCGCTCGGCACACGCCACCTCCCGCGCCCAGAAACGCAGCTCGTGAATGCGCCTAGCAGCCAAGAGTCAAGGCCGGAAAACAGCGAAGAGAGCCGCAGGGAGGCTGCCGGACACGCGTCTGGGGCACCCAAGCTACCAACTACCACGAGGACGCAGGCGAAGGTGACCGAGCCCAGCCTCCCCGCCCCCCGCAGCGTCATCCCGCATCCACGCCAGCGCGTCTCCTCTCCGCGCCCCCCTTACCGGAGCCGTGCCTCTGGCGCAGAAGGACCGCCTGGCCCGGAGGCAGCGATGCTGACGAAGCAGCAGCGGCAGCGCCCACGGGGGTGGTGGCTGTGTGGGCCGTGGGGGCTGTGGGGGCAGCGGCGGGGCCGCGGGCGGCAGGAGGGCTCTCTGGAGACTGGCTTCTGTCGCCGTGGCTGGGCTCGGAGGTGGTGCGGCCCGCAGAGGAGCGGGTGGCGCCCATGTGGTTGGCGCTGGAGGCGCTGGCGGGGCCGTGGCGACGGGGGCCGCTGCTCTGAATGTGGGACACGGCCTCGGCAGCCTGCAGGTTGGGCGGCGCGAAGCGCGAGAGGACGCGCAGCAGCGCCTGCGCCGCGTGCTCCTGCGTGTCGTCGTCGCCATAGTCGGCCACGCGGCACTCGTACACGCCCTCGTCCTGCTGCCGCACGGCGGAGAGCCGCAGCCGGTGCGAGATGTCATTGCCCTGGACGCGCACGGTCTGCGAGAGAGCGGGCTGGGGTCGGAGGCCGCGAGGCGCAGGCCGCCCACGACCCCCATTGCGCCCCTGCGCCCCTCCGCCTGCCCCGCCGAGCTGTGCCCGGCAACGGGACCCAGCTTTCCTTCCGCCCCTGTATCCCCAGGGGCATGGGGCTCCCAACCGTGACTGGACCCAGGGTGGCCCTTCCCACTGCGTTGTGTCCCGCGTCCCCCGCCATCCTAACGAAGGCCTCACGGGCGGGAACAGAGAGCACGGTCCATCTCCACATGTACACACACTGACAGTCCTTCCTTCTAGAGCCTGGAGCGCCTGAGTGGCGTCCGCAGGTAGCCACCACCGTGCCCTCGGAGGGCGCAGGTTTACCTGCCCGCATCCCCTAGCCCTATATAGCTAACCCTCCACCCTCCCAAGAGGGTAGGGACCCGGGGCTGCAGCTGGCTCCCCCGGCCCTCTGCTACTTATGAACCTGCCCTTGGCGGGGTCAGCCTGATGCTCCCAATCACAAAGTACTCACCCCCGACCTCCCTGGCCTGGGGGAGGGGGGTGCATGGGGAAGCACCCGATTTGTGGCCCTCACCTTGCACCCGGGGAACCCTCACCTCTGA
Source organism: Furipterus horrens (assembly GCF_987537825.1). Taxonomy (NCBI): domain Eukaryota; kingdom Metazoa; phylum Chordata; class Mammalia; order Chiroptera; family Furipteridae; genus Furipterus; species Furipterus horrens. Next base: position 1,672,532 of record NW_028327183.1, read on the forward strand.
ACCTAGCTCAGGAGGGGGCTCTGGAAGTCTCCAGGCCCTGATAATTGCACACGTCCTCTGGGAAAGCTTGGGCGTGTCTCCTCCCTGAAGTACAACCCCCACAACCCCAGCTCTGTGAAGCCTGGCAAGACTGCCTCTGCCCACCCCCCGTGAGCCCCCACAGCACCTGGCACTTCCACCTGAGGCCTGCAACCCCCGCGGGCGAGGGTACTGGGTGTGTGGGGGTTGGGGGCCCAGCCCACCAGCCAGAGCAGGGACCCCACCAGGGAGCAGGTGCCCCAGTTGCGGGGAGAAGTGCCAGAAGAGGGGATGCAGGCAGACAGGCAGGGCCTGAGCGCACCTGGAAGAAGGGGAGTTGTACAGGTGAGTGCAGAGGGGAGGAAGGAGATGCAAGCTAGGGACCCTCGATTTACACAAAAGAGAAACTAATCCCGCTACTGGCAACAGATGGCGCCCGTACACACCAAGCAGCCACCATTGTGAGCAAGAAAGTCCCCACAGAGGTCGGCGCTGAGCCGCTCCAACAGGGAGGACGCTGCGGGGCGCGAGGCGGCCAGCAGGGGTCTCCCGCAGCCCACGCTGGGCTCCACACTTACGCTGATTTTAGTTGCGTCCTTATTCGTTACCTGAAATGCAAAGAGGGAGAGAGGGAGACGTCAGGCTCTCGGCCTTCAGGCTCAGGGAGCTCAGGTGCGCCTCTGGCAAGGGGACCCTCCGCGGGTGGGCTGGGACTTGAAACCACTTGGATGTGGCAGGATTGTTGCGTGCACGGAAGACATCAGGGTTTCCAGGAGAGTTACTGGAAGGAAGCTGGGCGTGCACCGAAGGATGGTGCCTGGCCCAGGAAGGGTTGCCCTAGCGCACCTGCGGGCCGAAGAGGGGAGGCTGGAGCACCACCGTGTGTGTGTGTGTGTGTGTGTGTGTGTGTGTGCGCGCGCGCGCGCGTGCGTGCATCCCCCCGCTATGGCTTTCTAACCCTATGAGAAACAGGATGGAAGGGCTGGCATATCTGGACAGGACTCAGTGGGAGATGTGAGCAGTAACTCCAGGTGGGTAGAGGGGGAAGTGTGTGTGTATGCGTGTGCATGCGTGTGCTAGGGTGTACCTAAGAGACTGTAGGTTACAAGGCACAGTGGCTGTGCCCCCCCCCCCCCGGAGGTGACCTGGGGGCTTTCCTGTACATGGTGCTCTGTTGGCCTCTGGAATCCTGACCCAGAGGAGCATAACCATTTGGCCTGGCACTCTGGGGACCTCAGAGTGGCAGAGGGCAGGGAAAGCCATCTTCCTCCAGCACCCAGCACCCATCAGACTCTGGGCGCGCAGTCAGCCAGCAAGAGCAGACGAGCTGGATGAGGTGTGGCTTTTCAGGGGCTAGGTGTGGACTTCCGGAGTGGTTTTGGAGAAGTGAATGAATGAACAGGATTTTGGGGGTGGCAACTGCTGTTGTTGAAGAGGCCACGGGAATGGAGGTGGGGAGGGTGAGATATGGGCTGCCCCGCAGGGCGTTGTTCTGCTTTCCTGCCCAGGGCCCTGGGGAGCCCGGGTACCTTGCTCCGGGCGCGGGGCACGCTGAGCGCCAGCTCCTGCAGCAGCTCCCGGGGTGGCTCCTTCAGGTACCACCACTGAATCTCCAGCGAATACGAGGTGGCTCCGCTAGCCCGGAATGCACAGGGCATTTCGATGTCGTCTCCCTCCCGTACTGTCACATCTTTGGGGACTTCCGTAAATGTAGCTGGGGGCGGGGGGGGGGGGAGAGGCGTGACCAACTCCGGGGCGGGGGCCTGGGGCAACCCGAAGCGAAAGGCTTGGCTCCAGCTCGAAGGCCTTGTGCTTCCCATCCTGCGGCTTCACGCGTGGCCCAGGCGCCCGCAAAGTTCGCTAGAGCTCTGCCGGGCGGCCGCAGAGACTGGCTACCGCCGCAGGCTGCTTTCCTCCGGGTCGGCTGGGACGCCACCAGCGGCTCATGCTAATCCCCCGCGCCCGCCGCACTACTCGAGCTGGGCTGGGGCGGGCCACCTCCCGCGCCCTGCACGTCGCCTCTCCGCAGTTGGAGTCCTGATCTCGCTCCGAATGACCCGTGCGCACCACGGTGGTGACCCCTCGCCGCTCTCTTCCCCCTACCCTTTCGGCCCGGGCTGCACGCCGGGATGGCTGGAGACCGTGAAGACTTCCCCTTCTCTTCCCCCTCCTGCGCCCTGGAGACCCGTGCGGGCTGGCTCTGGTGACCCTGGCCAGAAACCCGCGCCCCCTCTCCCCCTGCCCCCGAGCCCCCAAGCAGCAAAGTTCCCGCGCTCACCATCGGCCACGAAGAGCAGCAGCAGCGGCGGCAGGTATCCGAGGGCGCCGAGCTGGTTCCGCTGTTCCATCTCCCGCGCGGGGCGCGGCGGCGGGGCCCCGGGCGCGGAGAGGCGGTGACGGCAGCGGGGGCTTGGATCGGGCTGGGGCTTCGGCTAGGACGCCTCGGAACCTGCCATGGCCCCGCGCGGCGCCCCCTTCCCCGGCCGCCAGCGGCCGCCAATCAGCCCCGATCCCTAGCTGGCCTGCCCGGCGCGGTTCCGGCTGGGGGCGTTGCGCTGGGAGCGCAGAACGCGAGGTCCCGCCTGGGTCTACTGGCAATCAGTCCGTGCCTCCCTCTATCGCGGCGTCCAGAGGACGGTGGAGAATCGCAGGTTAGTCTTTGCCGGGCGGGCCGGGCAGGGACTGGGCCGCGCCGGGACCCATCCCTGGCTAAGGGAGCGTGCGCCTCGGAGCCGCGAGCAGAATTCCGCCTCCCAGTCTCCTGGTTTGGCTCCCGCCTGCCACCTCCTCCGGCTCCCGCCGAGCTCTCCCGTCGCCGCCCCCGCTGGTTCCTCCGCGGCTGTTTCCGCCAGGCGAGTGGGCGCTCAGCCGCGGCGCACAGACCTGGTGTCCGACCCAGCGCAGCGCGGTAGAGCGAGCGGGTCCGGCGTGGCGGACCAGAGCCGGAGAGAGGCGGGGAGAGGGGAGGGGGAGGGGGAGGGGCGGGGGCGGTCAGTGGCTCGGTGCCGAGCCGCCTCCACCGCTGCATCACCCCGCCCTCCCCTCCCCTTTCACAGCCAGCACCGCCCCCGCCCCGGGGCGCCCCCTCACCCCCGCGGGGGTCGCTTGCTGAAACCACAGTCCCTCCAGCTGGAGCGCAGCCCCGCCCCGCACCCGCTTAGGCTGGGGGTCCTCCCACCCAAACTCTCCCTGGCTCCTTCCCCATCTCCACCGCCTGAGACGGCCGCTTGTCCCTGCACACCGCGTGTCCCGAGGCCCTCTCTGCAGACCCCCGCCCTTAACTCCTTACCCCGGTTTGGGCAGCGAGCGACACCGCTCTTTGTCCCAGGCCCAGGCCATGGCGGGTGGGTGGGCGCCCGGGTCCCGGCCCGGGGAGAAAGGCGGATCGCTCTGCCGGGCCCGGGACGAGGCCGAGTGACAGCGGCGACGCCGGGAGTCTGCAGTGTGCAAGCGAGAAGGGAGCGCAGGGCGCCGGGCAAGCAGGTGCCCGTGGCGCGGAGAGCGCACGAGTGAGCCGGCGAGCAGAGGCCGTGAGTGACGGCAGAGACAGCCGGGTGGGGTGAAGTGGGGAGCGCCCCGCACGTCTCGGGGCCCCGGAGGTTTCCGGGTGGGGGCGGGATTCCTGCACGCCAGTCTTGGCCCCCGCTAACCGGGTGTAAAGGGGATTCCCGAGGCGAGAGGTCGCTTCCACAGACAGGTCCCGGAGCCCATCCCCCACCCCCGGCGCCCCGGAGCCTTTCCCAGCCCTCACCCAGAGCCGTCCCCGCCCCAGCCCTCTGCAGGAGCGAGGTCTGGGGCCCGAAGGGAAACGTGCCGCGGGCTTGAGGTTCCGATGCGCACGCAGTCGTAAGGGCGAGTCCCAGCGCTCCGCCTGAGTCCCGCTTGCGTCGGTTCCCCATGGGAGTCCTCAGCCAGCGCGTTTCCGCTTCTCTGTCCCTGATCCCCTGCGCCTAAGCTCTCAGCTTTGACCCGAGGCTACGGTGAAAAGACACCCCCCCCCCACCGTGGATTCGCGTGTCTGTTTGCACACTCTCCAGTCTTCCAGAGGCACCGCGGGAGGGCCCCTGAGAGCCGGCCCATGAGAAGGAGACCTGGAGGGCAGACGCTGCCCAGCAGCCCACCTGGTCCAGGCTGCCCGGGCACAGCCTCAGAGCGCAGGCAGCCGCAGGCAGATGCTCTCCCAGCTTCTGCCTCCCCCACGGGGGTGGCCCTGCACAGCGCCCTTTGCGCACCCGCCCCCAAGCCTGGGTTTCAGTTTTCTCCCCGTGAGCAGGTGTCACCCCCCAGCCCCTCAGGCCGTCTCCTGAGCCCTGTCTGCCCAGGTCTCTGGCCTGATGGGAAGGCTGTCCAGAGCCTTCCTCCTCTCCCGCCGTCTCTCTCCAGGGGCCAGCTGCCCTCCTTGATTTCATCCCTCTTCCCTCAGGAAACACTTTGGACAGTGACTGGAAGACCTGCCGGGACCCATTGCTGTCCTCTGCTTCTTGGGGTGGGGGTGGGGGTGGTGGCAGACCTGCACTGTGCTGCCCAGATTTAGGCCCTCAGGGGAGTCTAGCAGATGCATATGGGGACAGGTTCCAAGCAGGGTGCTGGTGGCAGCAGCTGGCCCACTGTGGCCTCCTGTGGTGACAGCAGATCTGAACTAGGGTCGATGGGCCCTAAGAGGGGTGCCCAGGGTTCCTGCACTAGAGGGAGCCCTGCTCACCTTTAAGGCCTGTGAGTCCCCCAAAGCCGAGTTGCACTGCTGGGGGGAGGGGGGAGTTCTCACCTGCTGCAGGGTCCGTGTGGTCATGAGCAGGAGTGACGGGCAGGCTTCTCCACGTGTTGGTCCTAGCGTGACCATGGAGAGAGCCTGCCCACGCAGAATCAGATCCCTCTTCCTCTGCCAAGGGCCTCGCAGTGACTCCCTGCACTCAGGACAAATGCCGGTGGCCTTGCAGTGGCTGACAAGGTCAGACCCTCTGCGTCCCCGCCACCTGCCCTGTCCTCATTGGCGCTTTTGGTCCCGTCTGTGCCCACACTCCTCTGGCCGCCCTGGCCGCCTTCCTGCGCGGGCCACAGCTGTGCCCCCAGTGCAGAGCCTCTGCAGCTGCTGCATCACCTGCCTGGACCCTTATGTCCATCCTGTGCCTCAGCGAGGCCCACGGGACCACCCAGCTGCATGTGCAGGCTGCCCTGCTGCAGCGCAGGCACCCATGCCCTGCAGGCCTGTTCCCCTTCCCTTAGCCCAACCCTCTCTTAACACACGGAACAGCCTCGGGTGTCGGCCTTTCTGTCTGCGGGCCGGGCTCTCGGACTGCTCTGCTCCCCGCGGGTGCATCTCTGGCACCTAGGGCAGGGTCGGGCATGGAGTGGGAACTGCAGTAAATATTCGTGGAGAGAAGGAATGAGCTCATTCGGCCCCACGACAACCCTGTGCGGCGGACGCGGTGATTTTGCCCCATGCTAGAGGGGAGGTGGCTGAAGCTCAGAGAGTGTGGGGACCTTGCCCAGGGCCCAGAGCTAGCTGGTCAGCCTTCACACAGGTCTGTCCTGCTCTTGGGTTCTGTTTCTTAACCCAAACACCCTAGTTTCCCTTACTCCAGGCGAGACTCTGGCCCCTGTGTCTGGGGTGGTCTAGAGAGTGAGGCTCCTCTCCCCTCGAGGGATGGACGGACGGGCGGACCGCAGCCTGCTGCAGCCTGAGCTGGCCTTGTAGGGTCTTCCCTGACTGTTAGCTGGTATCGCAGCAGCTCTGTAGGGACAGGGTCTGTTTGCTCTTCTGTCCCCCCTGGTGGACTGTGAGGGCAGCGGATGCTCCGAATTTCTTCTCTGAGTCTTTTAACGCCCTGCTGGGCCTGACCCATGCTTAGGGCTGAGCACTTTGGGGGGCACGTAGAAAGGGGCTCTTTGCCTCTCTGTTGCTGGGTTTTCCTGGTGGGTGCAGCAGGGACTTCTGCCTCATTGACCTAGCCCTTTGGCCAGTTGGAGGATCAGTGAGCTGATGAAACCAGGCTGCAGTCCCTGCCTGTCCTTGCCAGTGCCTGGCCGGCCCCCTCCTGCAGGGTCCCCATGTCCTGGTGGGGCACGGGTTCGGCGGCAGGTGCCTGTGATGGATCATGTGTGTGGCTTCCCCAAAGGGACACTTCTCTCTGGGGAGATAGCCACTCGGCCCTACACACTGCCTGTGTCACTTGGGCTCCCACAATGGTGGCATATTTAGACTGACGCCAGTTTCCTGCTGGTGGACCTGTGGGAACATTTCAGGACTGGGGGAGTCTCCAGCCCCTAGTGCTCAGCAGAGGTAGTTCAGACAAACCTTTGGGCTGTAAGGTCTCCCCTCCCTCTCTCCATCTAGACTCTGAAATGCCTGTGGGATTGCTGAGCACAGAGACCTGGAGGGGAACCTCTGTAACGTGGTCACCAGCTGCAGGCGACCTGACCCACCCACTCGGCTGCGCTGCCCTTGGCCCTCTCTCCTGCCTGCCGTCACTCCACACCATCGTGATCCGGCTGCGACTGGGGTCTGCACCGCTTGGCAATACCATTTTGTGGGCGGATTCACTGAGCAAAGGCACCTCCAAAGATGCCACTTAGAAAGACCGCCCAGCCTCTTGAGAAAGCACCCTTCAGTGACAGCCCTCAGAACTCACTTCCTAAATTTATTTCTTGTGACGCTGAGGCCTGCTCGGAGTGCCAGCTTCAATCCTCTTTTCTCGGCCCACCTTTCCTGTCCTCTTTGTACCACTTATGGCAACATTGATTTCAGGTAATGTATTTTGATTTTAAGATGCAACCCGTCCATAAACTTTTCTATCAATAATCCTGGCACAGCCTGTGTACCTGACAGCTTAAAGGAAAATACCCGACTTATGAGGTCTTTTATTTTTGGCCAGTTAGTCAGTCCTTCCCTAGCCTCTGTGTCAGGGGATAAAGGTCTGAAGCCGGCCCCAGGAAGACTCCCCTCCAAGGGCCCACACCAGGTAGCTGATCCAGATCGGGGGTGGGGGGTGGCAGAGGCGCGGCCCTGTGTATGCCCTGGATGATGGGGACTGACAAATGGCTGAATGCCCCTAAGCCGTGAGGGAGGCAAGTGGAAAAGCTCACAGATTGGCTTCCTGCTGCCCTCCTCTGCCCTGCCTTCCCTCCGAGGACGACAGCGGACTCCTGCCCCCAAACTGCAGGAGGCAAGAGTGGGCCCCTGTCTCAGGGCGGCCAGGGAGGCCGGCCACCCCCGTGTGTGCACCCCACAGAACAGGCCTGGGTGGCAGCAGTTAGGAACCCGCAGTTGTCGAGCGCAGAGTCTGCCCATCACTGCCGTGTGTGTATGTGTGTGTGTCAGCAGGCCGGTCCCCTGAGCCGGGGGCTGGTCGTTTGCTTGTCGGAGACGGGAGTGATGGGAGACCGTCTGCAGAGCGGGAGACACCGCAGGCAGAGCCCTTTGCACCTCAGACGGTGACTCAGACAGCACATCGCGGGGACCCGCGCGCTCATTGCCCAGCACACACCTGCGGGCCCGATCCGGTGCGCCTGGCGCCGGGGACCGCAGCGGCCCGCGCGCGGCGCACCTGCCTTTCAGCCCGCAGAGGCGGGCACCCCTGTGCAGGCCAAGCAGCCCGAGCCCGGGCGTCTTAGCGCCGCTAACGAGCAGCACGCACACGCATGCGCACACAGACACACGGACTCGCAGATGCGCACAGACGCGCACGTGCCACAGGCCCATGCACACAGACGCACGCGCACAGCACGTGCACACGTGCACGCAGACGCACGCCCACGCACCGATGCGCATGCGCAGCAAAGACGCGCGTGCGCACGGCGCAGGTAGTGGCGTCCCGGGGGCCAGGGGCAGACCTGGGAGAGCCAGCGCGCGTCGGGGCGAAGGCCAAGGCCAGGGTGAGTTCGGCGGCGCTTCGGAGGGAAGAAGGGGGAGCGCGTCCGGAGGGGGGGCTCACGGAGGGGCCAGGGGCCGGGCGGCAGCGAGGGCACGCGGGGCCTCATGGCCGCCGAGGGTTTCCGCGCGCGGAAGAGGGGGCCCCCAGCTGGTCGTGGGGCTCGGAGCCTAAGGGCGGAGCGACCGGGCCCTGGTCAGGCCCTTCAGGGAGACTCCGTCCACGCGGGGCCCGTCAGCGCCGCCCTGAGGACAGAGCGGCGGGGTCCGCAGTGCCCGGGGGGCCGGGGCGGGTGCGCTCGCGTCCCGGGTCAGCGGCTGCCCGTGCGCCCGTGTGCGGGCAGGAGGGTGGGGACTGCGCCCGGTCACAGAGGGGAGTCCAGAGGGGCAGGGCCGCCAAGGGAGCTCGGGGACAGCAAGGGCTGAGGCTTTGCACTTGGGGGTGGCGAGGGGGAGGCCTGACCCTGACGGCAGCGGGGGGCGGGTGGGAGCAGGGGACCTGCGGGTCCGTGGAGGGGCGTGGGCGGGCGCTGGGAGCAGGAGCCAGGCCGTGGCGGCGCGCGCTCCTTATCTGGACCTTCGCGGAGTCCTCGCCTCGGCCTCTCTTCTGTCCACTCAACTTGCCTGTGACCTTGGCTCTGACAATCAGCAGCGCACTCGGCGCAGGGAAAGGGGGAGGGTTTGGGGGCCGGCCCTGTGGAGCCCAAGTCCCAGGGGCAAAGTCCCTCGTGCCGCCCTTCCCGTGTCCCCACCTGCCTGCGGTGCTCGGACTTCTGGGCTCGGCTGGGGAAGCTCTGAGCCTTAGTTTCTCCAACTGCGATGCGGAGTTTGAGTTCCTGCCCTGCCCCCTCCCGTCCCCACCTCCCATGGAGATGCTCAGGGACGCCGAGCCAGGGTTGGCCAAAGCGGCAGATGGGCCCGATACCGTCCCCAATGAGCCTCATAGAGCGAGGTCCTGCCTCGCGTCTCATCTGTGACCCCGAGGACGGGAAGCTCTGCAGAGCCGGGGGTGTCGGGGGCTGTGAGGTCAGATGGGCTTTGGTTCAGACCCCGGTCTCGCCTTGGCCTCTGGAAGCCTCAGGCTCGGCATCTGTGAACAGGGTACCGGCTGCGCCGATGCAGAGGGTGAGGGGAGGCTTGGTCTGGAGGTCCCCTGGGGCAGCCAGGTGCGAACACGGACGCCTTACTGGCCTCGCTGCCGTGAGGGTGGGCGAGGGTGCTGTCGGGCCAGCGTCCCTGAGCCTGAGGGCCTGGGCGGGGCGGTGTTATTCGGGGGGAGGTGACCCGTGGAGCTGAGCGCCCCCGAACGGGTTTTATTACCACCTCTGTGTGTGTTATTTATTTAATCATTTGCCAGAGAAAATCCTACAGACCCACGGAGGGTTTATTTTTTAATTTTTAATATCCTCAGTTCACTCGGGGTTTTACTTCCCACTAGATCTATTTGTTTAATTTAGTAGAGGACAGACTGTATACTTAACCAAAAATTGCTTTGACATTATGGAGAATTAAGAGGCTGGCGCCAGACGGGTCGGAGGGGATCGATCCGCTGGAGATGAAACGCTGTCATGTCCCCTGTGCTTTCCTCACCGTGACATTGGGGATGGTGATTAGGAAACCCGGCTGGCTGAGAACGACAGGGTCAGCCGGGGGTCCGGGTTCTCGCCCTCGTGCCACCCCCAGACACCAGAGAGGCCCCCCCCGATGAGGTGTCATTTGATGGCCCCAGTGGAGATGCTGTGGGGGGCAGAGGCCTCTGTGACTAACGAGTCTTCTGATGAGCTACCTCATTCATGGGGACCGAGGCACCAGGTCTGGGGGTGGTGGAGGTCCTCTGTCAGAGGACACCGGGACCCCACTTCCCGGGGCTGATGTGGGGTCCCATGAGCTGCTGCCCGGGAAGCAGCTTTGTGAATTCTTTCTGGGTGAACTTATACCAGAGGTCCTGGTCCCCTGCATTTCTAGGTCCCAGGAGCCACTTGGAAATGCTGGCAGGGCTGACGGATGGCTCCGGGCCTAGGCCCCAGGATTTGCCACCCTTCCACATCTTCCTGGGCCACCCTGAGGAGCTTCTGAGCAGAGCAGCCCTGCGGGGGCTGGGGCTGGGGGTGGCACTGTGTGTAGGCACCGGTGGCAGGCAGCCGAGGCCCCTGCGGAGTTTCGGGCTGCTTTCTGAGGACCTCTGTCTCTCCTGTTTCATCCTGGATGTTGACCTGTCCCCACTGTGGGGCTACAGTAGGTACAGCATGAGGGGAAGGGGACAGGCTCAACCCCAGGTCTAACATCTCCTTCGCCTTTGAAGCCCAGAGCGCCCGGGAGGTGCTGGAGGTTAGCTTGTCCCCGCGCTGGGGTGGCCCTGGGCATGAGGATGGGCGGGGCTGTAACCCTGGCCTGAGTGATGGGCCCCGGCTGCTAGGCCGCTGCCCCTGGGTGCTCGTGCTGGTCCTGGGGCGGCTCCTGGCATTTCTGTGACCTTCATGCCTCGCCTGCCCCTTTGGACTTCCTGCCGGTAGACTGGCAGCTGCCAGCGCCGCTCAGTCTGTGAAATGTCAGTGGTTTAATATCAATTCTGGAGGCTTGATGGCCTCCCTCCCCCCTTTCCAGTGGGATTTGATCCAATCAAGGCTGCTCCAAGTGACGGTAGATTCGTGTTTCCGTCCGAAGTTAGCAGAAGGTCACTGTGCCCGGGGAGCCGGGGGCTGCCACGGCTTTGCACGCGTGTGCTCACTCAGCCGCCTCCTGGGCCCCGGGTCAGGCCACGCTTTCCCCAGGACCGCAGTTCCAGGTGGGTGTGGGGGCCTCCGGGCTGGGCGGAGGTGCCCGGGGCTAAACTGGGCCATGCCAGCCACAAAAGGCCCTGGTTTTGTTTGCAAAATGTCGCTTAGGCTTCAGAGATAAGTTAATTTTTCACAGTAGTGTTTCAAAATGGTTTCAAAGTGTCATTTCTCCCTTAAAACAAAAAAGCTGTTGAATGAGATTGTGTGCTTGGAAGGGCCCAGGCAGCAGCCACCCTGGGCTGCGCCCCCTCGTCCTTGTCCTCCCTGGGCAGCCGAGGGTGGAGCCTGGCGGCACGGAGCTCTGTTGGGGTTCCATCTTCCCGCTTGGCTTTTAAAGGGGTGACACGCAGAGACTCAGCCCAGCTTGGCGAGCCTCAGGGGTGCCTGCGACCAAGCCTGGACAGAGAGGCGGCTCTAGTGAGTGGGGCAGGAGCTCCCTGGTTGGGGGCCAGTGGGAAGACTGAGCCGAGGAAGGAGGGGCCTGGGGTGCAGCCGTGGCTTCCAGAGCCCACCCAGCTGAGGACGGGTGGAGGGAGACCACGCGGCCAGGTGAGGGGTGGCACCTTTGTGGAAGGTGACAGAGCTGGGCGGTGCTTCGTGGACAGAGAGTGGCAGGTGCACCTGCATAAGTCTGGAGGGTGACGAAGGGGTGCGCCCCCCACCTGCCTGCCGTCGCTGGGCCGGGGGCTCCTTTGCCGCGCCAGCCCTGCTGGTCGCCTGTGTGCGTTGTCTCCTCGGAGACAGCCTGGTGCGGGCACCTGTTCCCACGGTCCCGCCTCCTACTCTGAACCGGTCTTCCCGGGGCTGGAGCTCCAGAGGTGAGCCCTCAGGACACGGAGGGAGGGCATGATGGAGCGTGTTCAGCGCATGTGCAGGGAGGATGTGCACACACATGTACAGGCCATGTACCCATGTGCAGATGGCATGACTACCATGTGTGTGCAAGGCAGCATGTCCATGAGTGTGTGTGCATGAACAGTGGGTGACAGCGGTGAGAGCAGAGGGCAGAGGTGTGTTAACACGTGTGTGCATGGCTGGCATGCCTGCAAGTGGCACCTGCGTGTCCAGGAGCGGATGTACACGCAGAGACAGGAGGCAGCCCTGAGCCTCTTACGGGCAAATGGGAAAGAGGAGACTGCTGTCCCCTGCTTCACTTCCTCCTCCTCCTCCTCACAGTCATCATCGCCGTTTCCCAAGCGCTGACTGTGCCCAGCAGGGAGTGACCCACAGGAACTGTTGCTGGAACCAGTGAGTGAATGGAGGTGTGAACACGTCTGTGCCCCGCAGAGACAGACGTATCCCTCCCACCTTGTGGGGAGAAGTCTGAGTGTGGGAGCGATTTGGTGCTGGTTCTGGGTGCAGCCAAGGCCAGCGAGGTCACCGGCCAGAGATGTCCGGGGTCCCCGCTGAGTTCCTTGTGCCCTGTCCCCTCCATCATCTTCCTCTCTGGGATTTCCCCTCCTGGGGTCTCAAGTTGGAGGCTGGGGAGACACAGGCAGTGGTTGGTCAGCGAAGACTTTGCTGAGCAAATGGCTAATTATTTCCAAAAATATTGACTTGTAACGTAGAGAAAGGTCCTCTCCGCGCTGCCCGGCAGCAGGAAATTGCCTTTGGTATTAACATTCCATCAGCTGCATAATGTGAATGGATGTAAATGCGTCATTATAAATAATAGCCTGAGAGAGCGCACTCTTGTTTATAAAATCGGGCTTGTTAAATTAAAACGAGAGCTAATGACTTGCATCTCACTGCTTCAGCGTATCTGAACGTGTCTGAGGCTCAGCCGCCCTGCTCTGCAGGGGGCGGGGTCACCCTGGGAGGGGACACGGAGGAGAAGACGCGTGGACACCACCTGTCCAAACGGGGGCTCTCTCATTCCTCGAACGGGCTGCTCAGAACAACATCATCATCATGTGACAAGTGACAGCCCCTGGAGAAAGGGGTCTGGGCAGGTTTCCTCAGCCCCTGGTCTTCTTCCAGCATGGAGCTGGCCTTCAGCCCCTCCCCAGTCCTGGGGACGTGGTGGGAAGGTGCCGGGAGTGCCCCGTGTGAGGGATGCGGGCGTGGGTTTGCCGAGGGTCCTGAGAGCAGAAGCCTCGTTGTCGTCCTCACCGTCACAGGCGCCCGTTCAGCTTCACTGCCGCTCGCCTGCCCCGCACCAGCTGCGTGGGGACGCGCAGGCGAGGCTTCTGATCTCTCGGACCTCAACCTCTAAGCGGGAGGAGCAGACTGTACACATTTTTATTATGGTTGCAAGTGAGAGAAAACCAAAAAGGGACAAAGAGGAAAGAAATCCGACTCACGGTGGCGGCGCAGGTTTCAGGCATAGCTTGATCCAGGGACTCCAGTGACTCAATCAGGACTCTTGTTCTGTCTGTCTTTTTCCCTGGGCTCATTCTCTCCACTCCCGCAGCTTGTGCTCCCCACTCCCAGCCCCCCACTCCCATCATGGGGAAGGCGGGTACAGGCGTGCTGTTCCCATCACAGTGAATGGCTGATTTTTAAAGGAAAAGCTTGCAGCTCTCTGGAAATGGACATGACCCTCCCCCCCACACCATGTCCCTATTTCCAGCTTCGGAGATGGACATTTGGCCCGGACCTTGCCAATCAGGATGCTCTGGCCACCGCAGTAGGTCCAGGGGTGCCCAGGGCCCTGACTGGACATGGTGTCTGGGGCACAGTGAGGAGCCCGGCCTGAGTCACTGGCCGCACTGCGCTGCTTGGTCCCCGCATGATGGCTGTGAGGATGGCCAGGGTTGTGATGGCACTGTCTGGGGAGGGGCCAGCGCTGACAGAGAGAGGACCCTGCAGGTGCCTCAGTACAGCCAGTCCCATGGGGAGGTGCCCTCAGGCTCCCCAGCTCCATGGCCTGTGCTCACGTTTTTACTCTCCAGCTGGAGCCCAGTTTTCTGCCGGCTACATCTGGCCGGGTCCCCCGACTCACAGCCTCTTGCAGGGAGCAGCCATCACTGTCTCCGACGAGGCTCAGCCTGCCTGCGCCTCCTCCAGGGAGCCCGCGCTGACCTGCTCATGCTCTCCTCTTCCAGCCCTGCTGGCACATCCTCAGCAACACAGACTACGCCCTGCTGGGGGGCGGAGCCCTGAGCTCTGGGGCCACCCTGTCTTCATCCAGTCCTGAACCTGCAGAGACGCCCAGACATAGGGAGGGCCTGTCCCGCGTCCCGGAGCAGGGGAGGGTCTGGGATAGAGATACATGGGTCTCTCATTTCCGGAGAATAAGGTGCAAGGTTAATGATAAGGCCCTGGGGAGTGGAGACATAAAACAGGACCTTCTTTGGGTATTTTTAGTCCATTTTGGGGGGGCTTCAGGGCTCCCCTATTCTGTGATGATGCATTTGGGCTTCAGGAGCAGGAGGCTCTTGACCCCACCTTCAGCGCCTCCTCTTGGGGGCCACATCATTCCCTGGACCCTGCTTGTCCTCCTTGCAGGCTGACACGGGTCTGCGTGGGGCTATCCCCACCCTCAGCGGCTGTCCTGCTTCCTCTTCTGTGAGGTCCCAGCTTCCTGGGGAGTGGCTCACGCCTGTCCGTGTCTGGGTCTTCGGGGACATTCTCCCACGCCCCCTGGTCTGTGAAACCTGAGGCCAGAGCGGGGAAGGACTGGCCCAGGGCGGCCCAGGGGTCATGGGTGAGGCCGGTCTGGGGCTGCACCGGGGCAGGGCGTCCTCCCCTCCTGCCCCTCCTGCCCCTCCTGTCCCTCCCGCCCCTCCCCTTGTGCTCCTCCCCAGGGACACGGGCTCCCTTCTCACGGGGAAGAAAGCTGACTGCTGGTCTCCAGGAGCAGCTGGGCCTGTCCCTTCCGCTGTGGCCGGGCGCCCGCAGTGGGCGGGACAACCCTGTCTGTGTCCCGACTGACCAGGAGGCACCGGCAGCAGCTTGGCTGTGGCCCAGGAGCCACGTGTGTGTCTGTGGGGGCACGCGGGCCTGGGGGCGGCACCTCGGCTTTCTCACAGCCTCGCAGCCTGGGGCCTGGGCCGCCACAGGGGTCCCCTGGTGCTGAGTGAAGGCTGCGGGGAAGTGCCCACAGGGGCCCCTCACTGGCCTGCCTCCTCGCCCCAGGGGACCTGAGCGGTGGGCCCCTCCCCCTCCAGCGACCTCCCTGGAGCCCAGGCTCTGCAGTGGGGCAGGTTCCAGCCTGGTCTCAGTGGGGGCCTTTGTTTCTGGCTCCCACACCTTCAGCTCCAGGCCGGGGTGGCTCCTCTGGCTGGGCTGTCACCAGGGCAGGGTGGGGCCGTGGGTGGCCAGCACTGACTCCTCTCTCCCACCACGGCCCTGGCCCCGGACGCGCAGGGTCTGCTCTAAACCCACCCTGGCCAGTGTTCTGCAGACACAGCCTCACTCACCCAGGAGGCGGGCCCTGTGCCTGTCCTCTGTCCGAGTGACAGCTGCGTACGGAGTCCTTGCCCTGTGCTTGTTCACGGCCTCACAGCCGAGAGGGGGAGGCAGACACTAAACATGAGTGGAAAGAAGAAAAGCGGAGCCGACGGTGCTCACTGGCTGCAGGGAATCTTGGGAGGTGTGCCCCGGCCCCGATGCTGCTGGGGCGGGGCGGCTCTGAGGGCCTGGAGTCTGGACGCCCAGAGGTGGAGGTCAGGGAAGTCCTGCGGACCCGGAGAAGGGCTGTGCAGAGGCCCCGGGGGGCGCGGGGGTGGCCCAGAGCAACGGCGTGCTGGGGGCGTGGCTGCCGGGCGGCCGGAGCCGCAATATAGGGACACTGGGTGCTTCTGGGGGTGAGGGGAGCCACCGTGTGGCCTTGGCAGTGGACTGAGTTGTGCCATTTGGACCTCCGGTCATAGTCCCCTGCAAACCCGATACCAAAGCTGGAGGGCAGTCGCGGTGACTGGCAGACGTTTCCATGCAAGTGGCTGAAGGGCTGTCACAGGACGAGTGTCAGCTCGCCGTGCGTGGCCCGAGTGCAGAATCTGACCTCTCGCGGCAGACAGGCTTCAGGTGTGTTTCATGTTGTAGACACTCAGGGATTCGGAGAGGCACCTTGCGGGGTGGTGAGTTGCCCGTCACTGGCGGAGTCCGAGGGGGGCTAAGCTTGGAGTCAGATCTGGTGGGACAGCTGTCCTTTGGTACAAAGCAGGTGGGACTAGCTGACCCTGGGGTCTCCTTGGAGGTCTCTGGGGCTTGAGTGTGGAAGCGTGTCGTGCTGGAGAAAGATGGGTGCCCCCCAGATCCTGGCCTTGGACGTCTTGGCTCAGACGGCAGAGCTGGCTCTGAGCTCTGGGCGGGATGCCCCTGGTGCTCGATCAGTTTTGCAGCTTGATTAATTTCATTCTGGCCCTGCAGGGAAGTGAAGGGACGATTTCTTGATTTGAGAAGACCAAATTAGGAACAGATGTCTTGTCAAGCTATTAATAGGCGGTTGGGAGAACAATGAGCCTTATTTTGAAAGAAGCCCGCAGCCTGCCGGTCGCCGCTGTCCATTTGAATGCTTCATGCTGGAGTGTTTCACGTTCTTGGTGGCGGAGAGCCCTTTGCAGTGAATGCCTGAGACCCTCTGGTGCTCTGTCCAGGTCAGGAGACAGTGGGTCTCAGTTTAATCTTTTCCTAAATGTCCAGGAAAGGGCCCCAGAACCTGCCAGGATTCTGAGAAATGGGGACCAAGAATGACTCCCAGAGACAGGGCCGTGGGAGGCTTAAGGCATGCACAGGTGGTCCAAGCGATGTCTTGGTTCTTCAGTGTGGAAGTCAGGGGCTGAGATTTTAGGTGAATGAACACAGACCGCGTGGACGCTCTTAGTAGCGTCGTTTACGGTCACAGCTGTTGGAAGTCCAGGGAGTCCATCACTCTGCGTTTGCGTGTGCACCTGCGATTCAATCTCAATTTAAAAATTAATGCCACTTAGCTCATTAAAAATAATACTAGTGAGGAAAATGGCTTTTCTTTGAAAAACAGTCTCCCACGTTTGTGGTAATGGGCTCCTCTGGAGAAAGTTAATTATGCTGCCAACAAGGCGGCTGCGATTTTGCATGGAGGGTGGAGTCTATGTCTGCCCTGCAGGGAGGGGAGCTCTGTCTGGGGCACATGGCGATTGTGAGCAGCTGCCATCGGCCTGCGGGAGCCTGTGGTCCTAGAAGGTGATGTCCTGGTGAGCTCTCAGCTCCCCTTCTGTGGTCCTGTTCGACCCTACCTGGG
The DNA here is from genome assembly GCF_987537825.1 of Furipterus horrens. Classification (NCBI taxonomy): domain Eukaryota; kingdom Metazoa; phylum Chordata; class Mammalia; order Chiroptera; family Furipteridae; genus Furipterus; species Furipterus horrens. The sequence goes on from NW_028327183.1 coordinate 1,689,360, forward strand.
AGACGTGACGCGGATCTGGGAGGAAGGGGACCGTGGCGGGGTGCACAGATGTCACTGATACCCAGGGAAGCTGGAGCGTAGAGCTGTGTGGGGCATGGCCTGGTAGGATGGCCCACGACAGTGTCAAGGACCACCGTGGCCTCGAACTCCCCTGGTTTCCGATATGCCCCTTGCTCCCCATTCACACACATCTTGTTGTGGGACCAGGTCCTGATGAGGGCTTTTGGTCACCATAGAGACAAGATGGACAGTGGTTGTCACAGTACCAGGCAGGAAGGGCTGCTGTTCAAGGCTCTGAAGTCTTCAGCGACTCCAGATCAGGAGTGGACACATCACAGCTGCCCACCTAGATGTCCCCGCCCCCCAGCCTGGCAGATGGCAGGTCAGGTGTTTCTCCGCTCCATTTGATGGGCTCTGATACGGTCAGGGAGGTGGAGCCCCCACCGGAGAGCAGTAGGTGAGGAAAAGCGATTCTCAGAAACAAAGCAGTGACTGCAGACGCGTTTTCCGTGGACCGACTAAGAGAAGCCACAGCCAGCTCGTGGGGACAGAACCGTGTGTCTGGTGTCTTCCAGCAAAAGCCCGGCAATGGAATGCCCCCGTTGGCCTCAGCCCCCTGCCCCCCAGGGCACTGGCCTGGAGAGCAGCCGCAGCCCTGGGGACCCACGGAGGGCACAGCTGGCAGTGTCCTACATGTGGAGGGGTCACTGAGCTCAGGCAGCTGCAGAGCCCGCACAGCTGGTCTCTGTCCACATAGAGGTGCCTCCAGCTCTGTCCCTGCCTGCTTTCCTTTCTCTTAAAGGACGAGGGGAGAAAGGACTGTAACAATGTACCCTGAGAGGGGGTGGGGCCTGGCCGCTCACCCACAGCTGGCCTGCCCGTGTCTGTGGGTGTGTGGGTGGGCCGAACCCTTAGTGGGGCTCCCTGGGCCCCTCAGCGGCGGGCACTTCCCTCCCGCCACCCCTGCTCAGGCTGCACAGCGCACTCCCGGGTGTGTGCCAGCTCAGTGCGGGCGCTGGGGCCGGGCCACGCCTGCTTCCTCCATCTCCGTCTCCGTGGTGGGAGGTGGGTTTGCCTGTGAATCTGCAGAAACTCTGAGAGAGGCGGGGGAGCCCCAGAAAGGCCCCTGCGGCTGGGTCCAGGGGCTGGGCTAGCCCTCGGGTTGGCTCCACAGGCCCCCGGCGGCAGCCATGGGAGCCACGCAGCGCCCTGCCTGGGATGCCCTGCCGGGGGCTGTGGCAGGCTTCGGGGGGTGGGAGACATGCCCGTGGGCTCTGGGCAGGTCCTCGCTGCCTTCCATCCTTAACCTGCACGTGACTGTGTGTCCTGTGGGCGCCTCTGTCCCCACAGGAGGCCCGCCGCTGCCCGCAGAAACAGGGCTTATTTGCTATGGGAAGTGACTGGAAGGCCAGGGGTGGAGGGACATGGAGGTGGAAAGCGTCCTACTCCCTGGGTCTCCCAGCCCGCGTCAGCCTCCTGCCTCCCCCGCGTCCCTTCTGCTCCCTTGTTTCCTTACCTGTGCAGCGGGGGCTCTGATGGTGACATGATCTGATTCGAGATAGCAGAGGCCAGGCCCCACTTCACGTCCGCGGGGAGCAGGGCTGGCTCCCCGGAGACGCCCGTTTTGTCAGTGACCGTGCCCTGGGTGTCCGGGGTCTGTCCTGGTGGGGCTGCTGGGCAGGACGGAGCCCTGAGGGCATTCTCTAGTAGCAGCTGGAGTCAGAGTCAGAAGCAGAGCAGCCCAGTCCCGTGTCACCACTGTTACCACTAGTGCACAACGGCAGCAGTTGGGAGTAATGACAGCTGCAGCAGCTGCCGGTCGCCGGGGGCTTCCTCTGCGTCAGCCACTGAGCCCCGTGTCCCCTAACCCACTGTTTCCTGTCATCCTCATAACGTCCCATTTTACACATGACTGGGCGGGGCCGCCTCTCTGTCCCTGCTGATGGCATCACTTGTAAGATACAGTCCAGGGCGTGTGGAGAGGCAGAGGCTTGGCAGCCCGAAGCCTCGGGGTTTAGGCTCAGTCGTGCCGCCGATGCTCCCAGGGACGCAGGCAAGTCATTTCCTGGGACGGTCACTGAGCACTGTCGCGCTTGTCAGCCGAGGTGTGAAAGCTCACAGGGAGCCTCACTGGAAACAGAGCCGGGGGACCTGCCGAGGGAGCTCTGGGCTCTGGGCCGCGTCCTCACGGCTGCGGCCCCAAACAGGACGCTGCCGGGGGTTCCAGCATCAGCTACTCTGGCCACGGAGCCCAACAGGAAGGGAGGAAGCCCTGCTCCCAGACAGAGGGCAGGGACTGTGCCGCCCCGGCAGGAGGAAGGCTTTCCCCGCGCCCAGCAACAGCCCCAGCCAACGAGAAGCCCTCGCCCGGCAAACTCTGACTTTCCTCCAGTGAGCTTCCAGGTTCCCTTGCTGAGGCCTCCTTGTCCCGCCCTCCCTCTGTGAAGGCCCCCCCATAGTGTACAACCTGGAGGTGGCCCTCAGCTGCCTGGAGGAGGTGCTGCCTGATTCACGGGTCGTTTAATAAGGACACAGCTTCCACTCACTTCGCTTTAGTTTCTTGGCGGGTGTTTTTCACATCACCAGGATGCTCTGTTCTGCTCCTTCTCCACCCAGCTTCTGTGACGCGGGACAACCGCAGGGCAGATCACCCCGAGTCTCTGTGGCTGAACGCAATACATGTGTCCTTGCAACGTCCGGAACAAGCTAATGTGGGGACTCCTCCCACTCACCGTACGGTGGCCCCTGAAGGCACGAGGCCTGTTCACATTCTCTTTCTGTTCTGTTGGCCACCACTCCCATGTCCCCCGTGCAGAGGACGGCCAGACAATGTTTGCTGAAGGAGAGTGACTTGAATGTCCGTATGGGAGACCCGTAAGGACAGCCAGAGGCAGGCAGTGCGGACTCTGTGCCTGGGGCCTGGGCGACGGGGCTGTCATTGTCTGGGAGCATGAGGAGCTGGGCCGCCTCCTGGGCTCTTGGCGGGGGGCCTGGACTCAGCACCGTGTGGTCCCTCCTTCTCCCCCAGTTCTTGGCATTCGGAGCCCCTGTCAGGAGGGAACGACACAGCCGCGGTCACCTTGGCCTTGATGGGCCCTGGGGAAGCCAGGGGGCGTTAGCAGCGGCCCCACTGCCCGTGTGTCCCGCTGTGGTCCTCAGAGCTCAGGCATAGCTCGGGGTTGGCCCCCCGCTGGTGGGAAATCCATTTGCATTGGATTCTCGGGGATGCTTCCATGCTGGTATCAGTGGGCCTGGTGACAGGGACATCCCAGCTCAGTCATGTTCTCCCAAACTGGGTGGTGACACTGAGTCCTAAACAAGTCCTGGGTGACAGTGGCTTCCCGGGCCCCAGACCCTGTTCGGTTAAAGGCTGTGGCTGTGTGGCTGTACCTGTGCCGCGTGGACAGAAGCAGGGTCACTACCCTGGCACGACGTGAGGCCCCTGGGCAGCTTGCCGGGGAAGCCTGGTCTGCTCAGGGTCCTGCTATGCCGGGCAAGCTCCATCCAGAGGCCACTTGCCCCCTTCCCCCCCAGAAGGAACTCAGCCCCCCAAATCCCAGTGCAACAGCATCCAGGGGACAGAAGCGGAGCAGCTGCCACTGCCTCAGCTCTTTTACCCGTGGGCGCTGACACCTGCCTCGGGGCCCCGTCGCACTTAGCCCTCGGAACCACCTCGCTCTAGTGGGGGCTGCCATTCTCTGTCACGCAGGGAGGAGCGCAGACAGGACTCTCTCGGGTGTTCAGAGCACCCAGGGACACACCCAGGACTCAAGGGCAGCGCTGTCCCACGGCAGGACCCTGAGCTCTGGCCCTTCTGCTGGGGAGGCAGCAGGCTGGAAGGCCGCTGCTGCTGGAAGAGCATTTGATTGCACTCAGAGGCTCTGCCCGTGGCCTTTCCTGCGTGGCTGTGGCTCCTGTGTCCCCCCACATCCTCAGAACCCGGCAGGTGCTAAGTACCCGGAGGCTGGGCACCCAGTCCCAGCCCAGCAGACCCCTCCGGCGCCCGAGGTGGAAGGGAAGCTTCCCGGCAGTCGGGCCTGCTCCTCGGAAGCCGGGACCGAGGGGACTGACAAACGGAGATCGGTGCTTCCCAGTGACTTCACCGGGCACCGGGATATGCCTTTTCTGAAGCTGAGATGAGTCTTGTTTTATCTCCAGAAACCAATATATTGCCATTAAAAAGAAAAAGTCCTCACTCGAGGATATGCGTATTGATTTTAGAGAGAGGAAGAAAGAGAGAGAAACATAACCCATCGCCTCCTGTACGCACCCTGTACGCACCCTGACTGGGGATTGAACCTGCAACCGAGGCATGTGCCCTGGCCGGGGATTGAACTCACAACCTTTTTGGTTTACAAGACAGTGTTCCACCCAGCTGAGCCATTGACCAGGACTCATCTACCCCATTTTTGTTTGAGCAGTTGAGTTAGTCTTTGGTCATGTGCCACCAAAATAGCTCGACTACTGGGACCTCTGGCAGGCGCTGTACTTGGCTGGAGCCTGGCGCAATCCTCCCAAGGCCACCCCCGGGTCCCGTGCCAGCCCTGGACTCGCTGCTTCCTCTCTGACCATGGAGTGGTGGTGATGCCCCCCCCCCCACCCCGGGCACAGGTGTACACCTGGCTCCAGGGGACAGCACAAGCTGGACTTGGCTGCAGCCATCAGCACCACGCTGAAGGGGCCATTTGTCCCCACACTGTCACCGACGCAGCAGTCCTGTGACCACTGTGGCCGTAAAAGATGAATCTGAAACTGTCATTAAATGACGCACGTGTCCACTGCGCCGGGCGATTAAGTCTTTGGCAAATCAATTCTTTATAGCCTTTTAATCGAGAGCAAATAAGTAAGGAGAAGCGGCTCGTGGCGCACCCCCGTGCTCCCCGCCACCGCCTCCGCACCTGCTGTGGCCTGTCTGGGCGCCCTGCTTTCTGCCTGGCTCCTCCTTCCTCACCTTCCCCATCTCAACTCAGCGTCACCACCTCAGAGAGGCCCTCCCGGACTACCTTGTCTGAAGGAGCCCCACCCTTCTCTAACCCCGTCCCCTGTCCCCTGCCTGACATGACCTAAAACCACGTGCATCTGTCTTCACCCACCTTGTTCACCCATGGGCTCCGTGAAGGCAGCCAGGGCACCTCCGGTGGGCCTCCACCTAACGAGGGTGAGAGGCCGAGGCTGCCATTGCCAGGAAGGTTGGGGTAGGGCCTCTGGAGTCAGGAGGAGGAAGAAGGCCCGCAGCATCGCAGAGGGCAGGGCCCAGAGGGCGTCGGGGCTGAGGGACCACGGCGCTGGCTTCGGAACAACTGGGCCCCACGTGGTGGCCGGGAAGCGGCTGGGGTTTGGGGCCCAGTGTTGCCTCAGTTGCTTTGTTTGCTTTCCTGGCTCTCTTCTGTCCGTCAGGTGAGCGTGTGCACGGGCCAGGCTCCTTTCTAGCGACATCGTCCCTGAGGAACAGGCTCTGTGTCCCCTACGGACTGTTTAAGAACCCGCAGTGTGGGCCGAGACCCAACTTATTGGTGGAGGTTCCCTTCCTTCTGCTTAAGGATTTTTTAAAAAAAAATTTAAGTATACCTAATTCAGGAAAACTTCCAGAGCAGGAGCCTGGGCACGACGGCCTGCAGTCCAGGTGCGGCCCCCGCCTGCGCTTGCACATAAAGTTTTCTTGGAACACAGTCACGCTCACACTCCCTGTCACACTGTCTGTGGCTGCTTCGGGGCGACAGGGCAGAGCTAAGCGGTTTCGACAGCAGACCGTATGGCCTTCAAAGGCAAAATATTTACTCTCTGATCCTTGCAGAAAAAGCAAATAGTTGGCAAGAATGAGTGATTGTTGAGGCTGAGAGAGCCCTCGAGTGGGTCCATGTGGGCGGAGCCTACAGCCTCTGCTCTGCCCACCTGCCCGTGGGCGCTCTGCCCCACGCCGTGCGTGCCGCCCCTGCTTCCACCCGAGGCCCCCTCTGGCCCCCACTCAAGGTCGGGTTGGAAATTGTGCTCGCTGCCCAGCCTGAGACAAGGGTAGGTTTGTCCTGTGGTTCAAGGCATGCAGGGTGGAGCTGGCCTCCCGCAAAGGGAACGGCAAAGAGACAAGGGACCCGTGGGCCCTGCGGAAGTGACCAGTGCTCACGTCCGGCCACCGTGCACTTTTCCACCTGGGCCTTTGGGGGGAGACGGAAGCTCAGTGGGCAAGTCGGTGATGAAACAAAATAACTTTGCAGGCACCGAGCGTGACCACACCTCAGAAAGCAAGTCCCTGGTCCCTGAGGGGAGAGTCCAGGGCAGGCCCGGAGTGAGGCGGCAGGGGGGGCACGGCCCCGGTAAGGCGGCTGGGGGGCCGCAGCCTGCGCACGGGTGGGAGTGGGGCACCGAGCACGGGTGACAGAATAGAGCTCCCAAACGGGCCCCATAGGACTGCCCTGGCACCCTGCGCGCACGAGTCACAGGCAGCGCACAGCAGTAATCAGATTTGAAATATTCCTTTAATAAGCTGTTCGCCAGATCAAAGATTAAAAATAGAAGGTGGGGAAGGAGCAGTCACCTCCCCAGTGGCATCAGATGAGTAAATGTGGCTTCATTAAGCTACCTGCGTGGTTCAAAGGGACGGACTGCAGGCCTGGCCGTGGTCCCCAACTGCCTGCTGTGATGAGGGGGCCCCTCCCGCTCCCTCCCCTCCCTGTGCTGCACAGGCCACCACGGCTCCTGCTGGTGGCCCAAGCCGGCCTGACATCTGCCCGAAGGACGCGTGTTTATTTATTTGGAGCAAAGCCTCCTCTGTGGCTCCCGTCCCAGGCAGCGCCAGGGAATTAATGATGATGGCATTTGACTTTCCTGAGACCTTCCCTGGGCGACACTCACCTCCATCCCTGGCATCTCTGTGAGATCTGGGGCAGGATGGGCAGGGAAGAGGCTCTGCCACCAGCCCAGGCCCAGGGTTTGCAAGAAGGTGGCTCCATGGGACCCCAGGCCCCTGCCAGCCCTGGGCTCCGACCACAAAGGGCCGGGCGAGCTCCCGACTAACTGGTGACGGTTAGCAGAGTGGGGAGAGGGTTGCGCTGCATCTGCATCTCTACCCCATTTCAGGCCACAAATGCTTACTGGTGGGTCCAAGTCTCCAGGCTGAGGAGCAGGCAGAAGAAATGCTTAAAGCTCCATCATCAGAAGCAATTCTTTGAACGTTAGTGAGATGCCCTGTGTAGACCCAGCAAAAAACTGCGAACATGCCAAGTTTCATGGGGAAGTTGCGTTTTACGTCAGGGACCGAGATCAGGAGCTCTCAGAGATGTGGGGTCTTCCTTGTGCCTGTCGGTGAGGCATCTCCACTGTCACGTGTGTGGAAACCAGGTGCCCGAGTTCATGAAGTCTGTCCTTTGCCAGGACGTGGACCTTGGTGGGTGGAGCTCAGATGGGCCCCCAGGTGGCCCCGTGGGAGCCGGTGAGGGCCCCTCACCAGGTGTGCCTGATGGCATGCAGGACACTCAGTTAAATTTGGGCCACAGGGCTGCTGGGTGGCCCTGTCACCCCCGCAAGGTCGTTTTGGTGTTTCTGTCCCCAGATCCCTGCCCCTCAGGGTGGCTCTTCGCTCCATACAGGAGCTGGGGTTTGAAAAGCAGCAACAGACGACGCTTGCTGGCCGAGCACAGCGGGACAAAGAGACCAGGTCCCAGACCTCAACACGGTGCGTGCCGCCCCGCTGGGGGCCCATGGAGGCCACCAAGACACACAGCATTCTGCTGCCGGAGACAGGGAGCGGGGGCGGCTTTCATGTGGGCTGTGGCCACGTGGGGACGGTGTCTGCCACGGTCTCTGTTGTTGGGGTGGCTGGCATCCTGAATCCACGGGGCTCCCCAGTCTCACGCTGTGTGTCCCGTCTGCGTGCACACACCTGTTACGTCTCTGTTCCCGCCGCCAGCAGTGAAGGGCACCACGAGTGTGCCGCATAAACAGTGTTCACCCCACCTCTCCCAGCCCGCCCCCACCTCTCCCAGCCCGTCCCCACCTCTCTTGGTTTGTGGTAGCACCTGCAAGAGATAAACCCGTGCCCGGGGGGGTCTCCAGGGTTTCCCTCGTGTCTCTGGTCTGCGGCTCCTGGTGGCTCGAGGAACCCTATCCCGCTGTCTACATGCCCAGCGGCCATGCCGGAGCCTCTAAGAGCTCTGGCAGGCGACCGAGTGCGTTTAAAGGCCATAGGTAGCGGTCCCCCCGTCAGACTCCCAGTCACTAGCTGTGCGGTTCATGGCTGGGCTTCTCTGGCTCGCTGCTTGGGCTGAAATCTGACATCTGCGTGTGCGGCTCAACAAGAGCCTTGCTTTAAAGAAGGAAGTCTCCATTTTAACTCAGTAAGTTGAGTTAATCCACGTGCAAGCAGGGAAGCAGGAAGGGTGTCTGAGGTGGGGGTGGGGGGGCCGCCTACTGGGTCCCAAGCCCTGAGGACGGAGACACAAATGGAGAAGGAGTGGCCCGCGGCCAGGAGCCACGTGCCGTGGAGGGGCGTGCCCGGCAGTGGGAGGAGTTTCCACACCTCGCGGAGCAGTATGGACGGGAATGGAGGGTAGGGTGCTCGGGGGTTCGAGCAGGGAGAGAGTCCTGTGGTGGCTTGTGACCAGGCACGGTGTGGAGGGGGTGGGGCACGTCTGGAAGCAGAGCGTGTCCTGGGTCAGGGGCTGGGACTCCGTCCTGAGCCACGGGCGGAGGCCCAGCTCAGCACTGCGGTGGGTGGACAAGTCTCATCTGTGCTCAGAGCCCTGGTGTAGAAAAACTGTCCCAATTTTCGCAGCCTGGACTGTCTGGCAGGTCCCGTGCATGTCCCCTGCGCGTCCCCTGTTTGTAGTGGGCAGGAGATTGAATGGGAGGCAGGGAGCCCAGCTGGAGGCTGTTGCAACCGTCCAGGGCACCGGGGTGGGTGGAGGGAGGGAAGGAGGAGGGGGCAGCGGGGGAGGTGGACTTCCCCTCCCGTCCGTCTGTCCGTTCGCACGTGTGCCTGGCGTGGCAGGAGCCTCACTGGGCAGAGGACGCGTGCACCTGACGCTGTGTTTTCTGTACAGAGGACTCCTGGGGCCGCGCGGAGGAGGCAGAATGGATCCCAGCGTCTGCTGGGGGTCCTCAGAGGTCGCTTTGACAGCAATTTTCACCTCCTGTGATGGCTTCAGTATCTAACCGCCACGGGAGACATAACTTTACTGTGTTCCGTGCACTGTCCTGGCGTTATCTGTGCAGAGCGAGAAAGGGCCGTGTCACGTCTGCAGGGCAGGCGGGGGCTGGGGGGGGAGAGGCTTCCTCAAACCCTCCCCACTCCCCCGCCTCGGCCCCCTCCCTGCCTGTGGGCAAACACAACCAGACCCGAATGCACGGCTGGCAGCCAGCTGGTGGAATTACTTAAATTTAGCTTGTCTTTGGTCATTAATCCTCTCAATGTGTCTGTCTGGAGGTGGCCGCAGTGACCAATTTGCTGCTCCTCCTAGCAGTCCCCAGGAGCAGGAAAGATCACCAAGCGGCCCCTGAGAAGACAGGCCTGGGAACTTCCACACTGTTCTCCATGGCATCGGGACGAGGCGTCGGCTGAGCCAGGGGCCTGGCCGGACTTGGGGCACCCAGGTGTCGAGTCGTGGGGGCAGGCACGTCCCTGACGATGAACTCTTAAGAGAATCGATTGTGTTTCAACATTTTATTTATTTTTTAAAGACACGGCTTCCCCGTGGGTAGAAGAGAGGATCAGATGAGATTGGGGGGGGTCCCCCGGTGCCAGCCTGTGGGCTGGGTCACCCCCGTTGTGAAACAGGGGAGCAGGGGCAGGCTGTGTGCAGGTGAAGAGAGCGAAGGACTTGCCTGGAGGGGGGGTGACAGTGGGCGGCAACCCACAAAGCCGCCTTTGATGAGCACACTAACGGGCGTGGACACCCGGACACCCGGCCCCGAGACCCTTGAGCCTCCTCTCCCCGCCCTGCGGCCCCGGTGGGCTCCACGGGGGTCCCAGGCATCGGAGCAGCTTACCTTTCCTGCGCAAACCGGCACTTCCGTGCATTTAAAAGTGGCGTGTTTCTGGGCAGTTCCCCACTGGTATGCTCTCCTGTGTAAGGCGAAGGGGCCTTCACATGCCCACATTCCTAATTTTCTCTTGTTTCCTCTTCCCACCCCTCCCCCACCCCAACCATCGCTCTGCTTCCCTCCAGAGAGACAGCGCCCATGGCTGGCAGAGCCCCAGGGTAACCAGGTCCATTACAGATGAAGGTAAGTTATTTTCAGCACGCATGTGTTGGGCCGGTCTGCCTCTTTCCCTGCTGTGTGACCTTAGGCAGGTCCCTGAGCCACTCTGAGCTTGGTTTCCTTGTTTGGAAGTGAGAACAATTGTAAGGCTATTGACGCAATGGGCGCGCGGTGCCCGGTGCGTAGCTGGTGCTTGGCGGGCGGACACCGTGTGTGTCCTGCGCCGTGAAGGACGTGGGTGGAGGGAGGTCCCAGCCGAGTGCTCTCTGGCCGCGGGGAAGGACCGCTGATGGAACGCGGCTGCTCCCCTCCCCCTCGCCTGCACCCTTAATCAGGGACCTCCGTGCAGCCCAGCTGTTGGCCGGGGCCTGTTGGGTTAGCGCCCTTGTTCTGCCTCCAGACTGAGGCCGGCGCTGGCTGTGGTGCTGACCGGCCCGTCCAGGGCGATCCACGGGGCGGGCAGAGCACACCCCCCCCTCCGACTGCGCTGGCCTCTGGGTCCCCCCTGTGAGCCCGGCCGGGCGGCTCTGCTGTGCTGAGCCACCAGGAGAACCTCCCTCCCAGCTCTGAAATGTCGTCACTGTCAACAGAGAGAAGAGCGTCACGATGGGCATCGGCTGCGCCGTGGGCGAGCGGAGTGAGAGTGGTTGGTTTTCCTCCACGGTTCCGTCGTCGCTGTCCTCTCCCCCACTCTTCGGGCGGTTAGTCCTGGCCCCCTGGCCCTCAGCCACCGTCAGACAAGCTCTGCTCCCAGGACAGGCAGGTGGAGGGCACTCCCGGGGAGAGCCATGGGCCCACCCGGCTGAGGGCGTGGGACCTGCCCGTCAGGGCCTGTTCAGACCACCGCCCCTGCCCCAGGACTTTCAGTCGGCCTTCCTGGCCTGCCTTGTCCCCCACGCCCTGACTCTTCGGCTGTGAGCTGAGCAAGAGCTGGCAGCCTGTCCCTGGAGTGCCCGGCCCCGACCCTGGGCCCAGGGAGGGATGAAGGGTACCTGCATGTCTGGTTGCCACTCTGCAAAGGAGACAGATGTATTCCAAGTGGCCGATCGTTGGGAAACCACTGAATTGCACCTGGTTAGAGGTGTTTCTGCAGGACCCTAAGCGCCCACGGGCCAGCCACCTTGTACTCGGTCGTTTAGCCTGGAGCAGGAGAAGTGAGTTCCCACAGAGGCTGGGCTGGGCACACGTGAGCGGCACAGGGTGCTCTCACGCCCCTGGCAGCTGCGGGGACTGTGCAGGCTGGGCTGCTGGAGGGCCGGCCCCCTCGGCCCGGGGGATGCAGCGTCGGGGCAGGGACTTAACTTTCTGAAAGACGTTGGAAATCAGACTTTGGATCTCCCCCAACTTCTAAATGTTGGGAGTTAGGTGTAAACATTGTGGAGGGAGTCAAATTGTTGGCTCGTGGGCCACCAGGCTGTTGTGACTGAGCTGAGGATGAGGAGGTGCGCACAGGAGGCGAGGGGGCTCCCGAGCCCCCGAGTCAGAATTCTCAGATGATTCTGGGCAATTGCCGGTCTCTTCCAGGAAAGGGACCGAGGCGTTCAGCTCCTGGCTCCGCGCTGGCCCCTGGGTGGTGGGACTGCCCCTCGCGTCCCCTCTCTCTGCTAGCTCATGACAGCAGGGACACTGTCCCATTCCACACCTGGCACAGAGTGAAGAGTCGCTTATCAGACACTGAAATACTGTCCCACGTGGCGCTGGACCTGGGGATTGCCTGGGTCAGCGCTCCGAGGTGGGTCATGGGAGGTCGTGCAGGGAGTTTATTCTGAACAAAGCAAAGGAGGCATCTGAGAAACGGCCCCAGGGTGGGGAGACCCAGCCAGAGCCTCCCGCACGCAACGTCGGAGCCCCCACGTTTGCAAAACCTGCGGTCCATTCCCCGAGGTGCCTTTGCGCAGGTTTCCTGGGCAGTACCTCTGGCACCTGGCGGTGGAGGCGATGTCTGCCTAGTGGACCTCCATGCTATTACCGCCATTCCTACAATTCACCCAATTTCCCCGCCCCCGCCTCCCGTCCTGCCTGCCCGGGCCCCCCCGCCTGTGCTGGCCGCAGAGCGCTGTCTCCTCCGGGGCCCCTTGGTTAATTCTTTGCAGGTTTCAATCGGCAATTATTATGCGTCCCATTAGCCATCTCTCCTCTGGGCCGCACAAGTGTGTTCTGATGGCGATGAGTCACGGGACGAAGTGCTCATGTGCGGGACGCGCCAGCTCCTTCAATCACTCGGTTTTTATAATAGCTCATTGCCGGTGTCCTCAGCAGCTCTCTGCTCTGAATGTTAAATCCAAAGCTCTAAAGAGGCGGGTCCGTCTCCCCCGCGCTCTGCCTCCTCCCACGCGTGAGGTCTCCAGGACCTAGTGTGGGGAGGGGGCTGGACCCGCCTGGTGCCCGAGCCAGGTGGGGGAGCAGATCCAGATTCACGGAGAGCTGACAAAAATGGGTCGTAATGACCCAATTTACATGGAAGAGACTCATTACCAAGCAAGTAACCAACCTGTTGGGTTGCTGGGTTGCTGCCAATAGGTTGGCTCTCCCGCAGCGAGCGTTTTTTTCACCAGCTTGGGGGAACTCTCTGCAGCTTGAAAATGCTTCAGGGACAGGATCTCTACCAGGAAAGAGACCAGGGAGCCTGGTCGTGCATGTGTCCATGTGGGGGTGGCCCACAGGGATGCTGAAGGTGCCCCCGACGCGGTCCCCACCGCGTGGACCCCGGTGTCTTGCAGCATCAACACTTCCCTGCTCTCGCTTTGTCCTTGGAGGGATTGAAGGGGGCAGGTTCCCCTGCATTTAGAGCAGTGCCTGGCTCAGAGCAAGCCCTCAATGACCATCCCCGTGAAGCCGGGGAAGAGGAAATCCTTGATGAAGTAATACCAATGATTACTTTTATTTTCAAAACGTGAACGCTTCAGAGCTGCTCAAAGCCCTCCAGGGGGGCCGCTCCACTCCGTGGGAGGAGACGCTGAAGGTGGAGGCAGGGAGAGGTGGGGACGTTCTTCCCTCCACAGGGCAGGGACCGTCGTCCTGGCCTGGAATCGCTCTCCCAGCCCATTTCGGGGCTCCCTCCGCCCCCAGGACCGGGGTCTCCTCATCTGTGCTGTGTGGAAGTGAGTGATGGCCCAGTGTCCCTGTGCTCCTGGGACACATGCCAGCTTGGTCCCAGCAGGTGGCTTTGGTGCCCACAGTCTCTGTCTTTGGCCACTCCTGGGACCTTCGGCCGTCAGCTATGTCGGGGTGTCAGGGCTGCCCAGCACAGAGACCCTGGGAAGGAGTCCCAGGAGGCCAGTCAGAGAGAGGAGGCCGGGCATGCGAGGAAGAGGCGAAGGAGGTGGCCGTCCAGTTCCCTGTGCTGGAACGTGAGGCCACTCAGCGCTTCCTGTGGGACAGAGCCTGTGAGCTTGTAAACAGGAAGTGGGCCCCGGGAAGCGTGCAACATAAACACACCTAACTCGTCCTTTGCAAGACATGCCAGGCACTGCCCCCCCGCCCCCCCACCCCCCCGTGCCTTAGGCCCTAGCAGGGGTCCAGGAACGCCATCATGCATCTAAATTAGTGGTTCCGTGTCCCCGTCCTTCTGAGCCTCTTGGCAGAGCGGGCGCACACCAGAGACAAAGGCTGCTGGACTGGTGTCAGTGACAAGGCCCCGCCCTGGCCTGCTGCAGGTCTCTCCCACTGGACTGAGACTCTTGTGGGTGAACCCTGCTTTCCTGGTCACTGCACCTCCCAGAGAATGGGAGCGGGCAGCCCCTCCCCATGCAGGAGCCCATCCCAGTGGCCTTTGCTCTCACCTCTGGGCTGCCTCGGGCTGGACTTGGACTTGGCTGGACTTGGACTTGGCTGCTCTCTGGGAGAAACTTCCCAGTTCACAGCAGACATTTGTCACTCCTGGGGACACTATTCAAACACAATATGTGCCCTTCAAGTGTTTGCCAGTAGAGTGGCGCCATGGGAGTTCTGATGGCCGATGCCACAAGCCATTGCTTGTTTGGAGAGAGATGCAGATGGGGACAGCTTCTAGGGTCACACCCTGGTTGGTCCTAGTTCATCCTCTCCAAAGTCAGCTTCGTCACCTGCAAGTGGGAGGGGGAGCACGATTTTCACCATGTCGGTCAAGGGCAGGTAGGAGGAATGAGCCGTGAGTGGAAACTGTGTTTTCTTCCTCCGATGCCCCAGCAGCGTGATCGGAGCCCCAGCCTGCTCCTGTCTCAGCGGCCCCCCTGGCTGTGTGAAGCTGGTCCCCCAGAGGGTCATGGGTGGAGAGGCTGGTGGGCGAGGCTCCTGGTTCTGAGAAGATCCCGGGCTCACTCCTTTGCCTTGTCCTCCTGTGTCTGAGCACTGACGTCCACCTGAGGTGACGAGTGAGGTGGCAGGGACCGTCCCTGTGGGTCCACGCACTAGCAGATGCCTCGTGTCAGAGAGGGATAGCCCTTTGCTCCTGCCGGGGGCCCCATGAGGTGGGGGGGCTCAGCTGGGCCCCCTCCCATAGGAGCCGGGATGCAGGCTCCCCGGCTGTGGACATCTATCTACGTATCCATCCATCCCTGTGAAGTCAGGGCTAGGTCGCTGTCTCTCTTCACCAGAATAAATGGAAAATACGGATACAAATGTAAGGAGGGCTGCAGACAGAAGGCATTTTAATGAAATCTGTAAAGTTCTTTTTTTTCACAAAAATTATTTTTAGCAAAATCGAGAGTGTGTTTTCTCTTGCTAATCATGGGTGGCAGGCACATGGTTGTTTATCCCATGATCCTGCTACAGTTGGGGTTTTGGAAGCTGAAGGAAAGGATGCGCATTCAGAGCCATGAAGCAGGCAGGGGGCCCAGCCCCTTGTGGGCCTGAATTCCTGGTTCCCAGACCCGGTGTCCATCGAAGGCAGGATGGACCCCAGCCTGGACATCTGCTGTGCGTGTGGCCACCTTCCTGTCCCTCAGATATGCCCCATTGCACCTGTAACCTCAGGAAGCCTGGAGGGAATATCTGAAAATACCAGGCTGACTGTGGATGCTGGGAGGGAATCAGGCAGGAGCACCCACAGGAGACAGGCCTCTGGCCCAGGTGCCCAGCCAGCAGAGGGGCCCTCTGCGGGACCGTGCTCACCTGTGTGCCTCTGCAATTGTCCCTGTCCCTAGTGCCCCCCACCCCTTCATCCCTTACATATCCTTAAGTGTAGGCTAGTGTCACCTCCTCCAAGAAGTCTTCCCTGACTCCCAGTCTGGATGACAGAGGCCTCCTCTGCCCCAGGCGGTATCTTGTGCACAGCTCCAGCTCGGCCTTCAGGGCGCTGCTTGGATTTGTCTTTTCACAAAGGGACTGGGCTCCATCAGAGCTGGGGTGTTGTGAGCTCTGTGACCCCCAGGCCTCACGCAATGCCAGCCCACAGCACCTGCCTCGTAGCTGGTTTGGGTGATGTGGGGTGAGGAAGGCAAGGACTAGACCGGGGCTCAGGACAGCTGAAGACGCCAGAGCCGACGCGGTCAGCAAACATCTGTGCGTCCAGTCAGATGGGACTGTCTCCCATCCAGGAGACAGAAAAGTCTCTGACACCTCCCAGAGAATGTCACCCAGTTAGCCCAGCCTCATCCAGTAAGGGACTCAATTAATGTTATCTGGGCCAGGCATCTGTCTGTCTCTCCCTCTCCTTCTTCCTCCCTTCTCCCTCCATCTCTGGGTCCCTTGTCCTCTGAATAGGAGCCCGTTCAGTGGTGGCCTTGGGTGGGCCTTGGGTGGGCTGTCCCCTCCAGCAGGACCCAGCAAGGTCCTCTCTCTCCTGCCATGCTCTTTACCTTCCCCATCTGCGGCACTTCTCACGACCTCCTCAGTGGCATTTGTACCGTTACTAGGTCACATTACAGAAACTGAAGCTTAGTGACATGCTAAGGGGTTAGCTCAATGTCACAGAGCTAGTAAATGGCAGAGCCAGGGTTCAAACCCCCACGGACTCCAGTTCTGAAACTCATGGTTTTAAGCATCGTGCTTTCTTTCGGAAACAGAACTGGAGGGTGGCTGGTATGAGGGACCGTGCTGTCTGTGAATGGGGACTGCAGATATGAGCTTCCTACTAGGTGTGTGCTCCTGCAGACAGATCGCTGATTTTGAAATTAAAATTCCTATTTGAAATCCCCTATGCGACGTCACTAGGGAACACCAGAGGGGACTTCTTTTGTTAAACGAGCACTACCTTCAAAAATACATTGCTTTGATAAATCAAAGATGTCCTTATTAGTCACAACAAGAGCAGTCACTGACTGCGTCCCTGCATGGTGCCAGGCGCCATTCTAATCTGCCGTGAACGACTCCTTCCGAGAGCAGCTGGTGGCCCATGAGGTGGGAGGCAGGGTGGGCCACCTGCTCACAAACCTCTTTCAGCTTCGTCCCAGGCACGTGGTTGGCTCACATTTGCCAGCCCCCGTTGCAGTTAGGCATGAGACTGAATTTGGCTCAATGCATAGTGGGTAAAAGTGACAGGTGTCACCGGGCACTTTCTTCCAGCTCTCCCCTTCCTGGAGACCGTGGAAGCCAGGTGGGGCCACAAGAGCTGTCACACTCGCTGCTGGCCTTGCAGACCCCAGGGCTCCCAGTGGCTAACTGGCCTCAAGTTTAAGGACAGAACCCAGCGGTCCTTGCTGAACAGGGAGCCACACGCGGGGTAGGGGGACCTTCCCCTAAGCGCCCTGCCTCCTGCGCTGAGCTGCCGGCCTGCACCAGTGCCTGCCACCGAGCACCCCTTACAAAGGAGGAGTTCTTGGGACCCTACTTCAGCCAACAGAACTGACACTTTCCCCGTCCAATCGAAACTGCACAGCAATATCTTCATTAGCACCCCCATCGACCAATCAGAGCGGCTCCATTCAAACCAGCCAGAACAGTGCTTTGTGGACCAGTCAAACTGTGAGAATTTGTAGTCCTCATTTGCACGAGGATGGACCAATCAGGGACCGGGGGCAGGGCCTTCTCTCTGTGTAAGTCAGGCCCACAGGGTGTGCCTCCCGGTCCCACTGAAGGCGTCTCGCTCTAGGGGTGTCCTCGCCTGGGCACTGCCTTGCAGCTGTGCTGTTTCACAGCTGAGCTGTCTGCACCGAGTCAGGTCTCCTCCTTCACCGCACCCCGACGGGGGTTCCTCTTGGCACTGAATGGACACCAGCGATCGTCAGTTTGAAAGCCTGGACTGAAGTCTAATTTGAGGAAAATGAGTTTGCATTTGTGTCCTGAACGACATGGGGCAACTACCAACCCGAGGTCTCGGAGTGCGAGCCTCTGCGTCAGGCATTTCTGGGCACCACCAGGTGCTGTGAGTCCAGACTTCAAGCTGCCTGTGTTCTGGCTGGTGGTTTAGCCTCTCAGAGAGAAGACTTTCCTCCCGAGGCTGTGACACCCCACTTTTCTTATCACGTTTTCTGTAGGGGGTTTTACTCACACACGGAGGACGTGATGGCTAATTCTGTGTGTCCGCTTGACTGGGGCAGGGGTGCCAAGAACGTGGTGAAATATTATTTCTGGATGTGCCTCTGGGTGATGGTAGCAGTCAAATGAGCGGACAGAGTAATGGTCACCTCCCTCCATGCAGGTGAAGGCCCGAATGGAACAGAAAGGCACCGAAAGGTGGATCGTTTCTTCTGCTGGAGCTGAGACATTCATCCCGTCCTGCCCTCCAAAGTCAGCAGCCCTCTCTCTTGGGCTTTAGGACACAGACCAGGGCTTACCCCATTGCACCTCCACCCCCAACCCCACCCCTGATTCTCAGGCCTTTGGACTGGGACTGGATTCCTCCACTGGTCTTCTTCTCCAGCTTGCAGATGGCAGACTGCAGGAGTCTCTGTCTCCATGACCACGCCAGCCAATTCCCATAATCCCTCTCTCTCCTATGGGTTCTGCTCTCCCATAGATCCTGACTAATACAGAGGGGTTGGGCTCTGCTGTTCTGGCTTTATATCCGGGCCATAGATACCCGGTGTCAGGCCTTTTCTCTTTTTGCTGGTATATAAACAATGTTGCATCTCCCAATTGCTGGTATAGAAACAATGTTGCATCCCCCAATTGCTGGTATAGAAACAATGTTGCACCCCTAATTGCTGGTATAGAAACAATGTTGCATCCCCCAATTGCTGGTATAGAAACAATGTTGCATCCCCCAATTGCTGGTATAGAAACAATGTTGCATCCCCCAATTGCTGGTATAGAAACAATGTTGCATCTCCTAATTGCTGGTATAGAAACAATGTTGCATCTCCCAATTGCTGGTATAGAAACAATGTTGCATCTTCCAATTGCTGGTATAGAAACAATGTTGCATCATCTAATTGCTGGTGTGTAAACATTGTTGCCTCTTCCAACTGTGATATATAAACATTGTTGCATCTCTCCATGATGTGCATTAAGTTCAGTGAAATGCAGTATCATTATCTGATACACGGACAGTGAAAAGTCGGAGGTGCAGAGAGGTTGAGGAACTCGCTAGGAAGTGTCGGGGCCGAGACGGGGAGCACTCAGCCTGATCTAGAAATGTGGGCGCTTAACCGCTGCCATGGGCCCGGGGTCGTGCTGGGCCACAGAGCGGGCAGCGGGGAGCCAGTCCGGGGCTGCAGCCAGCTCCGCCTTCCTCAGGGTTTGAATGTGGGAATAACTCTGAGCCTCAGGTCCCTCAACTGTATCCTGGAGACGGTGAGAGGACAGAGGGACAAGCCACCTGTGGCCCGCCCTACAGCTCCGAGGCCAGAGCATGAGCAGCCTCTGGCCGGTCAAAGGCGGCTCCTGCCTGCCCTTCTGAGGCGTCCCTCTCTGGGCGTCGTCCTTGGTGACAGGCACAGTGACTCACACCTGGACCCCGTTGGCCTTGTTGTGAGAAGCTTGCCCAGTGCGGAGGAAGCACCCAGGGTGGAAGGAGCCAAAGGCCAGCAGAAGAGAGCGGCCTGCTGGCACTTGTCACCAAAGTGCCACCTGGCCCACAGCTGCAGGGGCTTGAGTGACAGGGTCACCGCTTCCTTCCCCCTCTTGGCTCTTCTGTCCTCTCTGCCGGCTTCCCAGGCAGGTGGCCCCTCTCGTGTGCTGAGTGCAGGCAGTTCGGCTTCCACTGCCACCTGCCAGGGATTTCAGGTGAGAGAAAATTTCTGTCCTGCCTGAGCACATACCTGTCGTCTGAGTGCTTGTGGCCAAGGGATAGCTTAATGGCTGGCCTTGGGACATGTGCCCACCCTTGGAGACAGCATGAGAGTGGGGCGATGGGGAAAGGCACCCAACCACAGGGCTAGGGGGTGCGGGAGCGGAGGTCCCAAAGGAAAACCAGGTGCTGTTCCCAGGGACACACTGTGTGGAGAAAATTTGGGCCCAGAGATGTTAAGTCTTTGCCCCGGTCACACGCCTCCTAAGTGATGCCGAGGTCTGGGACGGGGCCCTGGGCGCCTTCCTCGCCGGAGCACAGGTAAGCGAAGCCGAGCCGAGCTGACGGTGACGGTGCCCCTCAGAGCGGCTTCCCTGTCTCCTGCTCCATCTGAACACCCCCCCCCCCCCCCATTCTCTATCCCACGGCTGTGGGCCGAGGTTTCCTTCAGGTGCTGTCCCTGGCGCAGTCACGTCATCTGTGTCCCCGTCTTTCATCGCCTCTCCTTATTGGCACGCGGACTGCTGTGCTCTGTGTGTGTGTGTGTGTGTTTGGAGGGGCAGCAGGTGTCCCACAGAACATGTGCTATAGAACACGGGAACAGATTTCTAACAGGAAGTGCGATCATGGTTTCCAGAAACTATCTGGGATTCTCAGTAAGTGAACAAGGACTTTAGATGCGCCCTGACCCGTGTTGTGACCTGTCTCCCTCCGCCTTCACTTTACTTTCCTCGGGGTCTTCCTCTCCTTCCTCCCACTGTCTCCCTGTCTTCCCTTCCCTTTCTTCCTTGTCCCCTTCCCCTCCTCTGTCCTTCCCTTCCTGGGAAGCGGGTGACCCGCAGGCCGACATGGCAAACATCCCGCTGGTCCCCCGGTAACGGCCGTCTCCACGATTAAGAAGTCTTCCACTAGCTCACGGGTGGGCCAGCAGTGACAGAGTCCACCCAGGAAGCCCGGGGGGCTTCAGGCCTGGGTGCTGCTGGACCGACCACCCGGAACCCAGCTTCCATTGCTGCTCCAAAAAGCCTGTCACTTCCGGGACGGGCAGTGCCGTCACTTAGAGAATGTTCGTCGGTGCGACTGTCACACCTGGGGCCGGGGGTGAACAGTTAAATTCATTGTGGGCACAGAGACCAAGGAGACTGGGCCCCTTGCTCAGCCAGGGGGAGTCGCGTGTACTTACGAATGCAGTACCTGGCCTGACTCTCCCGGGGGGCTTCTGTGGAAAGCAAAGTCCTGCCTCCCGAATCCTGCTGAAGGAGGAGGCCCCAAGGGGACCTGAACTTGAAACCAGGAGTGATTACTCCTTTATCCTCATCTTAAAGCCGTCACCTTGGCTGGCCCCGCTGAGTGCTGGTAATGAGGGTTGAGAGGCAATCAGGGGACAGTAATTAGGTGTCAAACCGGGACGGGTGCCAGCCAAGGGGCGCGTGGCGCCACAGAAGTGGGTCTCTCCCACCGCCACGCGTGGGGGGGGGGCGCGGAGCCTCCCCGGGGCAAAGTGAAATGTGATCGCAGTGCCGCCAGCAGCCCGGATGTCGGGACCAGCGGCTTTCCTCCTGCCTGTGCCGGACGTTGCGTGCCGTGTGTGTTTCTGAACTGTCAGGGGTGGGTGGGGACTCGCCTTTCGGTCGTGAGCATGTGCAGTGTGGGGGGCGTGGAGCACTGTCCAGCAGGGGCCTGAGGACGCGTCACACAGTGTCGCACGGAACGAGTGATTGGGAGAAGGAGCCTGAGGCTTCGGTGGTTGTCAGGTTCTTCAGGGACGTGAATCAGGGCTCTGCTTCTCTGGTCAGACCTCCACCCCAACACCCCCTGCCGCACCTGTGCACCTGTGCGCACACATGTGCACACAAGGCACGCACGCACACGCACGCACATTCGCCCACATATGCACACATGCACACACATGTCTTTCCCTTCATGACTCTTTGAACAGTCAGGCCCACCCTCCGGCAGCCTTTCTTACAAATGCCGTTTCTCGGTCTCCACCCTGGACCCAGCCAAACCTCAGCGAGCATAATCAGCGAGCCCTCTAAGTATGCTTATTCCCAGGTAAAATTCAAGACACCCAGTGAAATGTGAGTTTTCATCAACAACAACTAATGTTCTAGTATAAGTATGTCCAGTCAATATTCTGGGCATACTTAGACCCAAAATTAATTTATCTGAAGTTCCCATTCTTATGTGTGTTCTTATTGGCCTCATTCGGCCACCTTGGTCCTGTGTCCAGTAAACCGAGGCAGTGTGGCAGGGGCCAGCGCCCTCCAGGGAACGTGCAATGCCCCCCGGCACGGGATGTCCCCAAGAAGCCCCGCAGAAAGTTGACTGCCGTTTGTTGGAAGCCAGGCCTCGCTGGGCAGCCTACGTTCCCTGACAGCCCCCCTAGGCTCTTCTCTGAGGATCGTTCTGAGGGACCCCCCTTGGAGTTTGCCTGATCTCACCGTGGGTGCAGCTAGGTAAGCGCAGTAGGCTTCCTGGAGGAGGGGCGACTGTGACAGCAAAAGACAGGACCTGTGACGTCCCCCAACAGAGGGCCTGCGGGAGCAGCGTGGGGAAGCGCTGGAGAGCTGGCTGCAGTGCCCTGCGGCCCCCTCTGCCTCCTCCAGGAGCACGGGGAGGGGGTGGAGACCCCCACCCAGGGGCATGCCTGACCCCCCTTTTCCACAGGGAGCTGGCCCGTGGGGTGTGGGTGGGTGCTGGCAGGCCCCACTCTGCAAGAACAGTGGGGGGCAGTCATGGAAAGTGCTGCTAAGTTTTCTAATGGGGACTCAGATTCTTGCTGCTCCAGCCTCAGAAGATGCAGAGAAAAAACCCTGTTTTTCATTATTGTGAATGCTCAGGACTAACACATTATTTCTGCTGATCGATGTGTTGAGATTCATGCATGCCTATGTGTGAATTGGTTTCCCTCCTGCAACCAGGTCTGTGTTTTTGGTTAATGTGCAAGCGTTAGGGCTTGGAGAAGGGGTTCTTCTCGCCCTTGGGGCTCAGTCGTCAGATTGGACCTAAATGGGGGTTTAACTAAGTGTTTGACCTCCTGGTCCTAAAGCTGAGGAATAATTGTTTGTAGTTTTTTAAAAATGCCATTCTCACAGAATTCTGACAGAAAGCCCCGGGTCCCTGACCCTACTGATACAGGACACTTCCCACGGCCTGGCGTGGGTCATGCGCTCACCTCCAGAGGAGGGCGGGACAGCTGTAGCCCCACTAAGTTCCACCCAGCAAAGGACACACACTGTGGTGGCCACAGGACCCACGCAGGACAGAGCCCATGGCTCTGCCCTCACAGGTGCTGGTCTGAATAGACAGAGGGACACATGTCTCAAAACAACAGCTGTGTGGCCCTGCCACCACACTCTGGACACCAGAGCCAACCCCTGCCTCTGAATCCTGGCCACTCCCTACAGGCCTCCTGCCTCCAGGGACACTCAGAGGGACTTATTTGTCACCTACGGTGTCTAATTTACTTAAAACCACAAGGTCTCTCTTGAAAAAAGTTCAGACTTCACGGGCCGTATTAAATATTAAAACCCACTGTATTGCATAACATTAACAGGCTATATTAAAACACCCAGTAAATCATGATTTGTTTGTGCTGCTGTTACAACATGAATAATACATTGAGGAACTTTTATGCATTTAATGCGATGAGAAAATCTGACGGCACTTTCGGACTTCCCTTCTCTCTCCCTGTCTCCTCTGGCAGGCTGGCGCATTTTGTCACCACCCGACACATTTCCCCGTCATTTCAGTCACCCAGAGTGCCGGGTAATTAAAAGGAACAAGCAAACGTATATATAATAAATTCAGAAGGCCTGCTAGTTATGAGCATGCTGTGCTGTATTAACACTGCTAATAATTCAAAGGACAGCTAACGTAAAAAATCATCTAATTTGCCACGCTCTCCCCGACCTGCACTTTGTAACAGCGCTGCGGGCAGAGCTGCGGAGGAGACCACATGCCGGCCTTTAATCTGGGAGAGTCGTGAGGGGTGTGACAGGCGACGGGCCTGCATACCGCATGCGCTTCAGGCGTCTGGAGGGTCTCAGGTGGTGTTCGTGCAGGTGGGAGACGCAGGGGCTCGAGGGAGGGCCTGGGGCCCTTCATTGCATGAGTCGGGACGCGGTGGTGGCAGAGATTCTGCGGGGGAGTCGCCCGTTGGTGAGCTAGACCAGGCAGTGCGGGCAAGGCTGTTTGGTGCGGCGCCGCTTGTGGTAGCGAATACCCGGGAACAGCCCCGGAGGCCGGGGGTCGGGGCCGGGTCGGGGCCGGGTCGGGGCAATCATGAGCACGCGTGCTCTGGGGTGCCCCCCAACTGTGGGCAGGAACAAGGGCTTGCTCCCTGCAGCTGCGCGGAAGATGCTCCAATGTGTGTGTTTTAGGTAAAAGGGAAAGTGAAGGAGCCGTGCGCCATTTGAGTTAAAGGTGGCGGAAGGCCGGGCATTGCTTGCGTGTGCGTGTGCGTGTGCATGTGCATGTGCATGTGCGTGTGCGTGAAAAGGTCTGTAAGGATAAACAAACCAAAACTCACCCCCTCATTTGCTCACTCGCTGGGGACGTGGCATCTGGGTAGATGGTAGGAAGAAGTAGAGAGTCATCACTTCTTAGTTTTCAACCAGTGGGCTGTGTTATCCGTGCCAGTAAGTCAATAACTCTGAGACTGATCTTGCCCCCACAGGTTGGACGAAGTCAGCCAGTGATTTTCAGGAAGGGTTAGTACTTCTCCCCGTGGAGGGAGAGCATGGGCCCCACAGCTGCTGTAGAACACCAGGCCATGGCCAGGGGGTCACAGTCGGCCATGCCATTCAAAATGGGGACATCCACAAAGGCCCCTCAGTCCATGAGCTTCTTCCCACAGAACAGACAGACGGCCGGGTCTTGTCCACTGCCCCGTGGTGACCATTTCCCAAGATGAGGCTTGGACACGTTCAGGTAAGACTGACCATGAGGACGACAGATCCCTGGCGTCGGCTGGCACAGACGCCGGCTGGGCCCGCGGGGCGCCGTGGGCTGGAGCGAAGGAGTGTGTGCAGGTCCCTCCCCAGCACAGCCGCTGAGCAGGTGCCTCTCAGGGGACACTGGGCTGCAGTGCTGCCTAGTGGCACTGTTTTCTGAGGGAAGATGGCAGCCTGCACTTCTGCATGGAATCTCTCCTGAGTTCTGTGTGTTGGCAAGGATTTTTAAAAGATTCAGTTGAATGCACTGAACAAATGTGTCTGTGGACCACACACAGCAGCCAGGCGGCAGGTTCTGACCATCGCCCCAGAACTGCGCTGTCAGGAAGGACCAGGTTTAGGAGAGCCACTAAGGCACGCCATTTCCCCAAGGACACCAAATCCCTGAAGAGGCTTGGTGGCTTGGGACTGAGTCGGGGCAGGGCTGCATGGCGAGCCTGGGGTGGGAGTCCAGAGGCCGCGCTGGGCACCTGCCCTGGTGAGGCCCCGCCTGAGCGACAGGCTCCCCTGACCTTACGATGGCACACCTGCCTCGCTCCACCCCGGCCCCACTTAACACCAGGAGCCAGGAGCTTGGGATGGGAGCTAGTCAGCAGGTGCGGCCTACGTGCTCTGCTCTGCCTGTGAGAAGCGTGTGAGCCAGGCCAGAGGGTCAGGGAGCATGTCTGGGGCCGAATGAGGCTGGTCCGCAGAGGTCACCCTGTGTCCCCATCTGGACTTGCTTGGTGTCCTCAGAGTGCCAGAGTCCCTGACGTCCCAGCTGGAAGTACCTGGCAGGTGGGGCGTACGGGGAGGGCACCACGGCGGGAGAATGGAAGACGTGAAGGGCAGTGTTGGGTGACCGCGCCCCCGCCTGGAGCACAGGGCTGAGGAGGGCAGCTCCCCTGGGTACACTCGTGGAACCGACATGCCACAGCCGGTGCGCGTGGACCAGGGGCCACCAGGGTGGCTCCAGCCTGTGGCAGCTCGGCCGCTGGCAGCTGTGCATTACCGAGGGCCCACCAGCCCCCCCCAGCCCCCAGGCAGCGGCCAGCCATTTGTCAACCTGTCACGCTGGGCGTAGTTCTGGCCCCGGCCGGGAGAAGCTGACATTGGTACTTTCATCAGCCTGGCGCGGGCGGGCAGCCCGGGTCGTCCCAGAGGACAGCGCCACGGTCTCGGCGGATGAATGGTTCACGTGGGCGGGGTCAGAAGCTCCGGCTGAACGGTCACACGCTGCGTTGCACGCAGTCTGAGGGCGCGTCCGGCCCCCTTGCTGCGGCCTGTTCCGTGGCACAAGGCTGGACAGCTGTGCCATCCAAGAGCGTGGAGGTCCCGGGAGCCGTGGGGAGGGTGTGACAGTGGGCTCCGCAGGAGGGCTCGCCCTCTTGTCAAGCGTGGGCTCCGTGGGTGTGACCGAGGGCACTGTCCTATTTCTGATCTTCAAGAAGTCGCGGTTTCATGAACTGAACGGACACGATGTGGACGGGGAGCCAGGGGCACCCGGCTCTGGACGTCTTGGTCTCTGTCACCATGAGTCACCTCCTCGTAGTAAATGTCCCCGCCCTGTTTCTCGGGAGAACCCTGCCTGCGTGCTGGAAGCTCCGCACCTGGGGGGGTGCGGCTTAGGAGCCACAGGGAGGCTGTCACGTTGCTCAAGAGTTTGGTCGCCTCGGTTCCTCCAATTCACGGAGGCCGCAGCCCGGGCACGAAGAGGGGGCTGAGGCCCGGAGGGGCAGCCAAGGAAGGGTCAGGGGAGGGGCCGGGAGCACAGGTGCGTCGTGAGGGGCCCGGGCTGGGACCGCCCTCCCCCGCGCCTCCCCCGCGACTGTGCCTGGCTGTGACCGTGGACAGTGACGAAGGCTGGTGGGAAAATGGACTCATGAGAAATGTGGGGTTGGAGGAGAGCCCTGCGGGTCCCTGGGACCACCAGAGGATGGACAAGAGGATCCCAGAGCACACAGAGCCTGAGCTGTCGCCGGGGGCGGGGCCACGGCTGGGTTCCTTGGAGGAGGCAGTCAGCTGGGAAAGCAGAAGGCAGAGGACAGGGGAGGACCCATGGGAGACGGAGGGAGCGACTCCATCCGGGAAGCCGAGGAGCTGTAAGCTGAGCCCACAGGAGCGGAGCGGGGCTGCTGGGGGCAGGACGCTGGGGACTTTGCTCACTCCCGGGGTCCCCAGAAGCCAGACTCAAGGGTGGGCACGCAGCAGGCACTGATGCCTGAGCCGCGGACAACATGGGGTGCACAGTGTGTGTTGTTCTGAGCGGCCAGGTCTGCAGCGACTTGTCATGCAGCCGTGAGAGCTCACGCCCAGGGCACCCGGGCTCCGGGGAAGGGGCGTCCCCGCCGCCCTCGTGCGGGCCCCGCGTGCAGCTGAGAAGGAGCGCGTCTGCTGTGCGGTTTCTGCCCCTGTGGGCAAGGCTAGGCTCATGCCCTCACCCCAAGGTGGGCGGGCGGCCAGGCTGGTGGACTCCGGACCAGGGTCCTGGTCAGGGCCACGTGACCAAGGACCTTGCACGCCCCTCATTCCTGGGGAGCGGAGGCTCCTGTCGACTGGAACCCACATGTTCAGAGTCTTAAAGCCCCTGAGCATGGCCTGGGCCCCATCCCTGGTGCACTCCTGGGGTGGGGTGGGGTGGGGGTCTCCCCGACCCCTGAGGTTCCCAGCGCCCCCATCAGTGGCTGGCCACAGCCTCCTGCCAGGCTGTTGGACTCCAGAATTCTGTCACCTAAGGCGTGCACAGATCCTTGGCTTTTTGCTAGTTTTTCTCTGCACTTCCCGCCCAGCTGTTGCCCGCGGGCCCTGAGGTCCTGGAGCCGGGAGCCGTGGCGCCTACACTTCAGGGTGGGTGTGAGGGGGGCGCAGGGACCCCGCCCCTGCATGGGTGCTCGGGTGGCTCTGCTCTGGCCCTGCCTTCAGTGCCCAGGGACAGGGCTCACCTTTCCCTCTTTGATGGCTATTTTAAGAACTGTCACAGTATCTAAAATAAGAACCCAGACTCTGCCCAGTGTGAGATCTGGGAGGAGGGGAGGGACAGGGTCACCCTCACAGTGGCCAGACAGGAGATGGGGTGGGGCAGGGCTGACTGCCTCCCTGACAGGTAGGGCCCCTCCCGATGCTGAAGCTCCCCCGCCACACACACACCCTCCTCCCAGGCAGGTACCTGCAGGCCCCGGGAGAGCTGCTTGGCCTCTGAGCTATGGTTTCCTCACCTGTAAAACCGGGAGGCCAGTCTTCCCCCCTCATGGGCTGCCCTGAGGAAGAACTGAGACAGCATGTCCGTAACTCAGGTACAGAGAACACCCCAAACCGTCCTCGCGGAGAGAAAGCAGGCCGAGGGGCCCCCTGCGCTTCTCCCCGCACTGCCCACAGCGGGAGGCAGCCGGGCCTTGGGCCTTGTGGGGAGTGGGGACCTGCAGCTGGCCCCGTCCCCGCGCCACAGCCCCTGCCTGCCCGCTCCCTGGGGACCTCTGTGGCACCCAGGGGGGGAGTGCCAGGTAATGTCGCCCAGGCAGAGGGCTGCCGTTCTCTGCTTATTTTGGCTCAGGGAGTGGACGCTGTCCAAGCAAGAGGCCGGCTGGCAGGGTGAGAAGGTGCTCAGGGCCCCGCCCCGGGGTCTCACGTGGAGGTGAAAATGAAGGGATAAATACACAGGCTTGGTGGTGTTCTGTCATTTTGACCGTCTCTGCTGCTTGCCTGTGATATTTTCATCCACTTTGCGTGCTTTTGACATTAAGAACTGACAAAGTTTCACGGGGAAGATAATGTCTTTATACAACGGCCTTGCGCTGTGGCTGTGATTCTAAACACAAATCCACTCGCTTTCATCCCTCTGGGCCGGAGAGTAAGAAAATGAGCGGTGAGAAGAAAGGCTGCTCTGGCCCCTTCCTTTCGTCCCCTCCGGAAGCAGCGGCCGCCCGGGCCCTCCGTCTGCTGCCCCGCTGCCTCTGAGCTTCGGGTTTCCGCCCCGCGGCCCCGCTGCGGCCACGGAGACGCGCTGACTCCATCACCTGTGACGTGCCGTTCGTACTCCCAGGGTCCCTGCGCAATTTCAGGTGAGGTCTGTAAGGACCTCCCCTCCCTCCGTCCCTTCTCCACAGCCCCCTCTGTGTGGCGGGCACCATGCTAGGCTGCGGGGCCGCGGGCCACGGGTGGAGGGGGTCGCTGTGTCTGGTCAAGGTTGAGGTGGAATGGCCGGACACCCAGAGCGGGCGTGGCTGATGTGGGTCCCACGGGGAGGAGGAATACACAGCCCCGAAGGCCTCCTGGGTCTCGGCCAAGAGTTTGGATTTTATCCCCGTTAACAAGGGAGCGGTGACGGGTTTGAAGCGGGGCGCAGGGTCTGGGAGGCCAGTGGAGAAGGGGGCGGCTGCGGGTGACGGGGCAGGACTGGGTCCTATACGGGGCCTGACACCACATCCTGGTCCCCCCGAACCCCCGCACCCCGGGGCGGCAGGGAGGTGGGGGTGCTGGAGGGAAACCCGCCACCGGCTCTGACCTGCCTGTGCACTGTGGGCCACAGAGCTCAGCGTCTCCCAGGGCAGGACCCGGGCAAAAGCCACCCGTCCCTGACGGCCACTTGCTGGGCCACCCAGGTGAGCTTCCTCAAGCTCCTGCCGCTGTCTGACGGCCGCAGCCTGTGTGATACAGGGAGAGGGAGGAAGCTGGCTCCTGCCCGGCTCTGCTCAGGGGCGGGCGTGGGGGCCGAGTGTGTGGCCAGGCTTCCGGGGCAGGAGGAGCGTGGGGGCCCGAGCCGCCTCCGCTGCGCAGCGTCCAGGCCTGAGTGAGGGGCGGCCAGCGGGCCCGGGTGACGACGGTGAAGACCGACCAGAGGTGCGTCGCCACGCCTGCTGAGCCCGGAGATTTCCGGGAACGCTGCCGATATTCCACGCGGGCAGTTCACCTGCAGAGAGTCCGCGTGACCCCACGCGACCCTTTATTTGGCCGGCGGGCCTCCACTGTGCGCTCGCTGCCCGAAGCCACGTTTCTCTGTCCTCCAGGACAGGAAACAGACTGGCCAGTGGAATGTCGTCCTGGCTGAAAAGGCCCCTGCACAGCCCGCCCTTCCCCCTTCCCGGGAGAGCTGGGAGCAGGGGCGCCAGGGCCCTCGGAGGAAGCAGCTTGCCGTCCTCCTCCACAGCCCTGGGCGGAGGCTGGCTCGGGGTGGGCGTGCCACCCTGTGACCGGAGCCCCCGAGAGGCGCTGGGACTGCGGCGGAAGCAGGGGCTGCGGCAGCATCACGCACCCCCATAGGGCGCTGTACCCGAGAACGGGGCTGTCTGAGGGCAGCGCGCGTGGGAAAGGCCCTCTTCTGACGCCGCTGGCCCAGCCCCTGGATCGAGCTAGGCCTGAAGTCCCGCCGGTGGGCATTTCAGTGATAAGATCCCTTTTTGGTTTAAGTCCATGGGTGTGAGCCGTTGTCTCTTGGAATCCAAAATAACATAGCACATAGAGAAAGACCCGTGTCTAGTCGAGAAGGGATGGAGGTGGCCCAGAGGCGGGCCACGGGACCCTGTGCAGCTGCAGGTGACGAGCAGAGAAGCCCAGGTTCAAAGGCCGTGTCAGCAGGGGAGAGTGTGCCCGCCCTGGAGGCCGACAATGGGAACACGTTCGAGTCCCCAGGAGAACAGTGAGTAGGGCGTCCTCTCCCCGGCTCTGCTACCAGCTCGTGTGTGACTTCTGGAAGCTGCCCTTGTCCCGGGGCCCTGGCCTCCCAGTCTGTCGTAGCGATGAGGTCGTGAAGTCCCCATTGCTGGTGGCGTATTATGTGCCGGCATCGTCGCCCTGGGTCCTCCTGGCAGCCAGCAGACACTGCCGCGGGGCCTCCGGCTCACCCCCCAGTTCTCTGCAGCAAAGGGACAGCGTGGGACTGACCGCGGGGACGCGTGGCTCCGAGCCCTGCGGGGTCGGAGGCGGGCAGCCAGGTGAGAGCAGGACACGCGGGTGTGGGGAGCAGGCTGTGCGTCTGCCCTGAAGCCCCGAGCTGGGCGCACCGAGCGGTGGATCAAAGCCCAGCTCTGACAGCTCTGCACTCGGGGGGTTTGTACATCTTTTGGGGGAAGTTCTGAAGCTGTCAGCGGCTTACGCCAAGAAGTAAAAGGGATGTGGGTAGATCGCACTGTTAAATATTCATATTTTCTTTGTTTTAATGAGGTTCCTTCCCGCAGGGGTGGCAGGAGGACAGGCCTTCAGATGCCTGTTTGTGTCTTCAGAACGAACAGCCCCGAAATCACTACACTAATTAAGGGGCCCCGTTTTTCTCCCGGTGCGGGGAACTCATTATTTTAGCCTGTGCTGATTGATCCATCTTTATGAGCAGTTTTACAACATTAGGTGCATTTCGTGAACAATTTGTGGACAGTCCCAGCAATGGGGGGCACCAGCTGCACAGGATGGTCCCCAAGTGGAGACCCCAAAGGTCCACACCAGCTCCACCCATGACCCTTTGGGCGTGAACCAGTGAGTTCCCGATCAATATGGGGAGAAGGTTACGGAGAACTTCATATGCTCAGGACGGCAGCCCCTCCCCAGTGCCCCCCATCCTCCGTCCCCACAGGAGCGATGCCTGCCAGTCCCTTGGTGGCAGCTAAGTGGCACCTCCCCTGGGAGCCTTACAGGATACCCAGGGGGGTGCGCTTCCTTGTCCTGCCCTCCCAGACCTTTGTCCGAGGCCTCAGGGGCCCAGTCACTGTCTGTTGGGCTCAGGCTGCTGAGGTGTGTCCCTCCTGCTCACCTGGGGTCCCTGCTGGGCCAGGGAGGCCCTCGTGTCCTGCAGAGGCACTGATGGGAGGGAGAGAGGGGGAGAAGGAGGAATAAACCCCCTCACTGTTTGATGTTTTAAAATAGATAAATTAGATAGGACTGAACTTTTAAGTTTTCCCTCTCCTTCCCGGGAGGGGAGTGTTGCTTGCTGAGTGGCGTGATGGGCGTGGAGGCCTGGGGGTGGAGATGAAGGAGCTCCGCGTGTCCCCGCGGGAGCAGGGAGGCGGTGGGGAGAGGGAGGAGGATGAGGGGTGGAGGCCTGCGGGCAGCGAGTGGGGCCCGGGAGCCGCAGACCCGGTTCCCAGTGCCGTTAGGAAACGGTTTCCGTGACGTGTCGTGTACATTCTCTGCCTCGTCTTCCCACACGTTGTCCCATTCGCGTGCGGTGAGGACGAGGGGTCTGTGGAGCTGGGGAAGGCTGTGCCGCTGGTCGGGCTGGCTCGGAGCCGGACGTGG
Organism: Furipterus horrens; assembly: GCF_987537825.1. Classification (NCBI taxonomy): domain Eukaryota; kingdom Metazoa; phylum Chordata; class Mammalia; order Chiroptera; family Furipteridae; genus Furipterus; species Furipterus horrens. The sequence continues at coordinate 1,720,800 of NW_028327183.1, forward strand.
GCCGGACGTCACGTGGAGCCTGCGGCCGCCACGGGGAGAGCTGGGTGCCCTGTCCTGGCTGTGCCGTCCTGGGCCTGCGTTCACCCCGCCTACCTGAGCTCGCCCCTCTGCAAGGAGGGCTGGCGTAGCGCCTCACCGTGGAGGCCAGCGTGACGCTGCACACACTGGGGTGGCAGGAGTTTAGAGCAGCGCCTGCCACAAAATAAGACGTCAAACACAATCTCGCCCTCTCCTTCTCTAATCCGAGGACGTGTGTGTGAGGGTGAAGCGGGCATCGGAAAGGCGAGCCTTTAAAATATTCTCACCGAGGTTGCTACCGGAGAGGTAGGACGCCCAGTGGACTTTGCATTTCAGGTCACAACAAATAATTTGAAATTACAGTATCACTGAACACCCTGCATTTTTAGGTGATAAATTTGGCAACCCAAATTCCTACCCTTTGACCCTAAGATTTTACTTCTGGGGGCTCTGTTCTGAGTAAATAATCTTAAGTAAGAAAAGTTTTATACAAGGAACAGGTCTTGGACTGTTCTGAAAATGTATGTTGAAAAATGCGGAACAAGCAATATGTCCAATGGTAGGAAAATGATTAAGTGATTAGAAAACATCTACGTGATTGAATCATATCGCGTCATAAAAATGATGTTTCTGAAGAACATACAGTAACATGGGGGAATGCTTATGAAATTATGCTTAGAGAAAACCTGGAATAAAATTATAAAACGCCAAGTGCTTCCAACTCTAAACATCTTCTTTAAATATAGAACGAAACGGCCAGGAACGTGGTAGACCGTTAACAGGGGCTGTGCTGGCTGGTGAACCCAAGGCCGTGTTCCTTCCTGCTTACGCGCGCTTCCCAAATTCTCGGTCACGGGCAGGAAGTACCTGACGTTCGAGGCTGCTCCGTAGTCCCGGCTGGGGGACGGAGGGGAGTGGCCGGTGCCGGGACCCTTGGGTGCTCTTGTTGCTGCACATCAGTGGCATGGCCCCAGGGGAGTCCCTTCCAGTCTCGGGGCCTCAGCGTGTCGTCTGTAAATGAGAGGAATGGGCGCACCAGCCCGCACTGCCCCCGACTCCTCTGCGGTTCTCTTCTTCTTCCCTCTTCTAACGTTCTTCTCCCTTTCCTTCTCTTCTCTCTCTTGGCCTTGCCCCATCTCTGACCCTCCTCTTTGTCAGATGCTTAGCACACATACATCAAACAACAGCAGGCTTCCAACCAGCGATGGAAGAAACGGGGTTTATTCCTACCAGAAGAAATGACGGGAGGTCAGGGGAAGGCAGCTTCAGGAACGGCACGACCAGGGCTCTCTTTCCTGCAGTCCTCGCTGGGCTCTGCTCTGCGTGTGGCTCTGTCCCTGGGCTAGCAGCCTTCCTTCTTGCAGCCACGGTGGCTCCCATGAACTAGGTTTCCTGCCTGCACACTGCACAGGGGCAGCAGCAAGGGTGTTTCTGTATCAAATTTCAGCAGCTGTCCTGAGATTTGTTCTGACTGCACAAGCCTGGGTCACATCCACCTCTGACTGACGACCAGGACCGTGAGCCGGGTGTTTGCCCTGATCTAAGCCACTGAAGGCTGTAATCCGGAACAGCGGCCCGGGCTGTGAGCAGAGAACACCTAAAAAGGGGGCCGGACATTGTCAGGAAGTGACCAGGAAAAGGATCTGGGACGGCATCTGTCCCTGCTCATGCCTAGGTGTTTGGGAGGCTCCGCTGGCCTTCCTGCGTGGCGCCTGGAGAGGCCAGATCACGCCCTTCCGCAGTGGTACCTCTGCTCACTGGCCCAGGGCAGGTGTGGGAATGCAGGGTGGGACACAGCACGGTTTCGGCCATTTCTGGGTCTCAAATCAGTTTGGGGTCTGTGTGTCTGGGTCCCAGAGCCTGGTGTTGTCCCGCAGGCTGTGTGCGTGGATCCGGCCCATTGGCCTGTGGGGTATCAGTGAGTGTGGGCTGGACGGGGCGCCAGGAGCCCTCCCCTCCCCGCCCGTAGCTCAGCCAGGATCCTGTTCTCACGCTGCTGCACCGACCAGGGCCACGTGCGCCCTCGTCCTCTCCACCTCTCCCTCGTCTCTCTGATCCTCACAGCTCTTCTTCAGAAAGAACTCCATGTTTTCCTGCTGAGACTTGGCCTAATGAAGCATCTCATCGCCTTCTCTCTAAAAAGAATGAGGTTGGGTGTTGATTACATTAATTTTTGCTTTAACGTGTTCCCTCCATATTTCACGCTGAGGGGACAACTGTCTCCGCAAATGACTTTTTCCAAGATGCCGATTTATGTTTAATTGCTTCTGTCCCTGAGTTTGGTTCCAAGCCATGCTTGTTATTGCTTTTTGTTTAGTAGTTCGAGCCTGGAGATAGTGCAGGTAAAGGCTTCCCCCCTGGGGAGGTGAGACTGTGACTCGGCATGGGGACACATCCGTTCCCGACAGGGTCCAAAGCACACGTCCCTCTCCTGTGGCCGCTGGAACTGAAGTACAGTGACCTCCTCTCCCCTCGGGGGGAATTCCACACAGACGCCCGCAGACACACCCGCTCCAAGGCCCCCCTGTTTGCTGAGGTCTCCCCACAGCGCGGGGGGACTGACCTCACAATTAGCACCTTTCTGCCATCTCACAACTGTTTCCCGAAAAAGGAAAAACAAATCCAGCCCCGGGATGTTTCAGGCTTAAATGCAGGGCAGGGCCCATGTAGGTTGATAGCTGCAAGTACGCGAAACACAGTTTCTTCTTCCCTTATGGTGTTACATGTTGTTTTATTGTCCACGGTAAGCCTGCTCTGTGCGTGTGCTTTCGCAGAAGGAATCTGTCCATTTCCGTGCATGGTGTTCTGAAGACCGGCTGTTGGCACATGGCGCTGACACGGGCCCTGTCCTCCCACGGAGCGCAGAGGCCCTCCCTCTGTGCCGCTAGCGAGCCCCCCGTTTGAAGTCGGTTTTGACTGATGTTGTAAGCACTGCAGTTTTGGTTTTTGTGCTTCCACTGCGCCTGTTTCCTGCACCCCTTTGTTTTCAGTTTACTTTGTATCTGAGTGTGAGCCGCGCCTCCTGTAGACAGCGTACCCTTGGTTCTGGCCTTTTATCCGGTCTCCGGGTCTCCGCCCGTGATGGGGCGGCCTGTGCTCCTCACGATGCGCCTGATTATCGTCCCGTGCGGCCCCCAGCCGTCCTCCTGCCTGCGGTCTGTCTGCCTCACCGCTGTCGTCTGGCTTCCTTTTGTGTTAGTAAAATATTTTATTATTTCACCTGAGTTTCCCTATTGGCTTTCTTCACGTTACATCTTTGGTAATTTTAGGGGTGAGAGTATTCGCCTTTAATGTGCCCCACTCTCCTCACAGTATCGGGTCACTTTACGTAAAATAGGGGAGACTTGAAATGTACGTGTCCTTTTGTTACCCTTCACTCTGGGCTACCTTTGCTTGTACTTTTGCTACTCCTGCAGTATTAAACTCTCTAAGTCTTGTGTTAATTAAAACATAATATTTTTAGAGGTCGTCGTGTATTTTATTTTAAAAGAAAGTGTAAACTATGGTATTTTATACTCGCATATTTCCAGAGCTCTTCCCTTTGGCCTGAGAAACTCACGCTGGCGTCCTCTGTATTGCAGGTCAGCGGGTGACGGACGATCACAGTCTGTGTCGTACAAAACTGTCTTTATTTGACAGGCATTTCTGAAGGATCTTTTCTCTAAGTGTAAAGTTCTTGGTTGGCAGTTCTTCTCTGCCTTTTGTACTTTAATTATGCTGTTCCTCTTTCTGCTGGCTTCCGTTCTTTACGATAAGAAATCAGCCATTATTCTTACTGTTTTTCCCCTGATGTTTACCTATTTTTTCCAAAGGAATAATTGATGTACGGTATTATTTTATTTTCAGATGTACAAACACATTGATTCGACATTCATATGTCTTACAAAGCGATCCCGATGATCAGTCTAGTAACCACCTGTCCTGACTCAAAGTTATTATGATATTACTGACTAAATTCCCTATGCTTTCCATTATATCCCTGTGGCCTTTTAAATTTATAACTGGCAGTTAGTACTTCTCAATCCCCTTCCCCTTTGACAGCCATCCTTCCATCATTTTCCTTCTGGCAGTCATCAGCTTGTTCTCCATGTCTGTGAGTCTGCTTCCTTCCCAATTTGAATGCCTTTTATTTTTCTTGTCTGATTGCTGTGGCTAGGACTTCTAGTACTGTGTTAAATAAAAGTAGTGAGAGTAGGCATCCTTGTCTTGTTCCTGAGCTTAAAGGAAAAGCTTTCAACTTTTCAGCACTGAGGATGGCATTGCCTGTGAACTTGCAATACGTGGAATTTCTTATGTTCAGAAACATTCCTTCTATACCCAATGGGTTGTGAGTTTTTAACATGTTGCGTGCCGGGGAATTTAAATGCTGTTTAGAAATGACAAGAATTCCTGCCACTCGTACGCAATGTGTTAATTATGAAAGGGTGCTGGATGGTGTCAAATGCTATTTCTGCATCTCCTTGAGATAATCACATGGTTTTTACTCTTCTTCCTTTTTATGTGGTGTATCACAGTTATTGATCTGTGCATGTGACTCCTCCTTGCATCCCGAGGCTGAGTTCCACCTGATCGTGGTGTAGATGCTTCTGATATGTGGCTGAACTCCCTTCACTGGTATTCTGTTGAGGGCCTATTATCCTGGCCCTCTTCAAAGACTAGACTATGCCAACTGTATCCCCACCGCAGGGCCTTTGAACGTGCCTGGACTATCTGTACGGCTCTTCCTGTGCCGCCTCCTCTGGTCTCTGCTCACGGGCCAGCCTCACAGAGGAAGCCTCCCGATCATCCTTCTCACTCACTTGTGGGCGTCCCCAGAGCAGCACCTGCCCCTTACTGAACCGGGTCTCAGCCTCGGGCTGGGCCAGGCCCGTGTGCCCAGTGGGGGGGTGCTCAGCCCGCGCGTGGCTGGGGGTGTCCTCCCGCTGCCACACACCTGCTGCTCATGGGACCTGCCCGGGAGTCTCCGAGGCAGGCCTCTTCCTTCCCCCCTTTCCCTCTGCAAGGCTCAGGCGATAGGCATCAGGTATCTGTTTTTCACTCAGTACATGTCGGCCAAACACACTCAGCGTGACAGGCCCTGGTTGTGGGGACGCCGTGAGGAGCAGGGCAAGCGGGGAAGCCGAGGGACGCCGGGACTCCTCGTGCTAAAGTGTGCTGCTGCTTTCACGCTGGGTTCACAGGCAGGCCGGAGCCCTCGCTCTGGTTCCACGCAGGTCCCTGTCTCGCTGTGGAGCACCATGGGCCGCCGCGCGGGGAGCCTGCGAATAAGCGCCACCATTCCAGACGGTGATGGGGACCACAGAGAAATGCGAAGATGGAGCGATCCAGAGTGGCAGGGGTGGGGCGGGGCGGGGGGACAGGCCAGTTTAAACCTGGTGTTAATGGAAGAGGTGGTGGCATTTAACCTGAGGGTGAAGTGACAGCCAGGGCCCAGCTGTGGAAGACCTGGGAATGGAGTGTCCCAGGCAAAGGGACAGCGCAGTGCAGGCCCTGAGGCTGCAGTGAGTTTGCAGGTCAGAGCACAGCAAAGCCGGGGCCGGGCAGCAACCTGGAGCAGGGAGGGTGGGAACAGGGGAGGCCAAGGCCGGGGGCCTGGAAGGGAGGGGGAGGAGCGGGCTAGAACCCTATGCTGTCTTCCGCAGGGGTCCAAGGTGCCATTGCAGGGCCACACCCACAGAGTGTGAGGGTCCCCAGGAAGGTCTCCATGGCAGCGAGAGAGCTGCCCTCACTCCCAGGGAGAGAGCCCCGGGGCCAGGTCTGCTGTCTGCACTGACCAGGTTCTTTAATGACCTGCATTTTCTTTCCACACAGTGCTGGCCAGAGGTTAGGGTCTGGCTGGGTGTTGACCTCACCTGAGACAAAGGTGTGGGGGAGGCGAGGGAGAGCGCCCTCTGGGGCCTGGGCAGAGAAGCGGAGGGGAAGGCTTGACCTCTGGAGCCAGCGGACGTTTGCGGCCGCTCAGTCCCGGGAACAGGGAACAGGCCGGCGAGAGGACAGGCACCCACTCACCTCTGAGCCACCTGGGACGTGCCCACTGCGGGAGACGCTGGAGGAGGCCGTTCTCCAGGGACAGAGGCACCTGCCCGGCCTCCGCCCTGACTAGTGGGTTCTGGCCCTGCCTCTCCCAGGCGCCCACGTGGACTCTTCTGCCCTCTTTCCCTTCCCTGCCACCCCTACCTCAGCCTCTCAGGGCTCCTTCGCCCCAGGAGTTATGCTCCCTCCCCACTCAGCCTCATCACCCCATCCTGGCGCGCCAGAGGCCACGGAAGCATGCATGGACTTCCCTCCCCCAGCACACATGTCTTAGGCTCCGTGTGTGTTCCCCACGTGCCATTATAGGTGGACCAGCGGGAATTCAGTCATCGCCCAGCAGCTGCAGACAGAGCGGGGCTTCGGGGGGGAAAGCAAGGGCATCCAAGGCTCCCCCGCCACAAGGGGCTGATGTGGCAGAGATGCGGAGAGTGGGGGGCGGGTGTGCTGGGACTAAGAGGCCATCCAGCTGGCACCCTGAGGGTGTCCAGAGGAGGGAGACAGTAACGACCGACCGTGGTGGGGAAATGCTGATGGGCCCGCAGTCCCAGGGTCAGAGGCCGCGAGTGAGTGTTCGCCTACCTCCCTGTGACCCACGTGCGCTTCTGAACCTGTTTTCCCGTGAGAAGGCGGAGGCAAGGAGGCTGGACATTTCCCAGGGCCCGCGGAGTCCTCCGGGGCTCCCTGGGCAGTGGTGTCTGTGCTGGGCCTGCCCCCAGAGAGGAACCCGCAGGACTGCCGAGCGCAGGGCAGGTGAGCACCGCAGGTGAGCAGGAGCGGGCCCGGGCGAGGTGGAGCCAGCAGGTGGGCGGCCCCAGACCTTCGTCACTCAGCATTCCCATCCCTTCCAGCTCTGCCATCAACAGGACCAGTCATTAGTCATTTGGACTCCAACGTGACAAATTAAATTGCAGGGAATTAAATAAGTTGTAGATCAATACATCAGGATGATCAATTAATTATTCCTCCTAATTAAAACTACTAATTCTTTTCAGTTATATTGTATTGGCCAAAGTCTAATTCCAAGCTTTTAGGCAATTGTATTGACTGCAGGCCCACCTGTACCTGGGGGTCAAATAATTTATTAATCCTCACAGCTCATTATGGGCTATCTGGTCTAATACTCATCACCGGGATGCGGAAGGCCGGTTTAATTCAGCTTGGGCTTTTGTTAAGATGCTGGAGGCTTGTCATTTTGTGGTTTGAGGTTCTGCCTAACACACGCAGCTCCTTCATTTGTGAGTGAGAATTGTACAAAAAGTGGGCCAGCCTCTTTACAAAGCAGGTGAATGGAAGAACTTCAGTGCTTCTTCAAAATTATGTTTCAACTTTAGCCCTGGCTGGTGTGGCTCAGTGGAGCGAGTGCAGACCTATGAACAGAAAGTTTGGGGGTTCGATTCCCAGCCAGGGCCCAGGCCTGGGTTGTGGGCCAGGTCCCCAGCTGGGGCGCACGAGAGGCAACCGATCGATGTGTCTCTCCCTCTCTCCCTCCCTTCCCCTCTCTCTAAAGATAAATAAAATCTTTAAAAATGATGTTTTAGCTTGAATATCTTATCATGAAGGTTTGGCAGCTTCATTTATTGGTGGTATGCTGGGGAAAAAGCCCTGGAGATTCAGGGATAAAAGGGCCTTTGGGTGCACACATGGGGGCCGGCCTCCCGGTGACCTTAGGAGACAGACAGCCAGCGCTGTGCTGGCTGCTGCCCTGGCTCCATGGATTCTGAAATAAGGACGAATGAAGTTTCTCCGTTTTCCTAGGAATCCGTTGTTCCAGAAGCACTGCTAGATGGTGGGTAGTTGTCAGAGGAGGGAACCGAAGCTCAGAGGTTTCCGTAGCCCGCCCAGGTGATTCAGGCGGCAGGTGTCTAGGAGCTGGGACCACACCTTGGCCGCAGACTCGGCAGCCCCAGCTCTCAGCAGCTCTTCTATACAGATGAGTCCAATTAACGCGACACATTTTCCAGGCGGCACCTGATGTGACCCGAAGGGGAGCTGTGGGTGCTGCTGGAGCAGGTTGCTTGGCAAGTGGTGGTGGTGTGGCCGATCGGGAAGCTGATACGGTTTTCAACAAAGACTGCCAATTAATCACAGTTAATGAATGAGACTCGTGTGTTCAGGGAACACGCGATTAGAATATTAGCATTCTGCACATCTCCCTGGCTAATTTCTCCTCCTCCCCAGGGTGACCATCTTTCAGGGAGGCGGGAGCACAGCACCGCCGACGGTGATTTTGTGGAACAGAAATGCCTCTGAAATGGCTTAAAGTGGGGACAGTCTGTGCAGCTCTCAAGTGGCTGCCAGTCTTCACGTCTCGCTGCCCAAGCGAGGACCGTGGGCCGAGGGGAGAAGCTGACGCTGTCACAACAACCGGAACTGGAACTGGGCAGCCAGGCCTTTCCCGGGGAAATGGCCTGGAAACCAGGGACAGACGGGAGCCTTCCCCGGGGAGGTGGGTTGCCTCTCCGCTTCAGCACACGGTGAGGGGAGAGGGGCTGAGGAGGAGCGTCCCCGAGGCAGGGTCACACACAGAACGGCTCCGTCATAAGTGCGCTTCGAGGACAACCTTTGGAGAACCCCAGCGCAGGCTCCCAAGAGCACGCTGCCCTCTGAGTCCCTGCGCAGCCCAGCGCCCCGATGGAAGCGAAGCGTCAGGTGTGCAGGGGACGAGAAGCGTCTCAGCGTGTGCTCACAGGCTCGGGACTGGGCGGTCCCGCTGCTCACAGGCGTGTCACTGCTTCTGGCACCAGAGCAGGTTTGTTCGTGGGGTCGTATGGGCCGGAGCTGCTACACTCGGTGACCTCTGCGGGCAGGCGGGTGACGGAACCGAATGGAGTGGGCAAGAAGGGAGAGAACCCGGACCAGGAAGCGAATACGCATCCCAGTCTGCTCTTCACAAGCATCGAGGCCTGACGAGGGCAGACCTTCTGGTTTTAGGGAAAAGGCAAACGTGTGTGCACGTGCATCGGCTCCCTCCTGCTGCTGTAACACGTGACCGCAAAGGCAGTGCCGTGAAACAGCCCCGGGTCATCAGCTTACAGTTCTGGGGGCCAGGAGTCCGACGGGAGGCGCAGGGCCGTGGCTTCCGGAGGCTCCAGGGAGGACCCGCTGCTTGCCTTTCCCAGCTGCACCACGGCCGGGCTCCTGAGCTCTGGGCCCCGTGCCTCCGTCCTCCAAGTCAGCTGCGTGGCTCCTTCTCTCCGCTCTGACCTCCTGCTTCTCCTTGATCAGGGCCCCACAGTTACACGGGGGCCACCGAGGCCACCAGGCTCGTCCTGGCCAACACGGCCAAGGCCGAGGCCCGGAGGAGGGTGCCCGGGGCAGCGGTCAGTGTGCGGGGGACCTGGCGTCAGCAGGGATCAGAGGAAATGGGAGGAGGGAGGGGACCAGTCGGGTCAGGTGAAGAACATACCAGCAGACCCTCCCCCGGTGCTGAGGGTGCGCCACGCCCCTCGCAGGTGCTTCACACATGTCTGCGCGTGTTCTCCTCCCAGGCGGCCTCAGCACCACCCCCTCGGACAGGTGAGGAGACTGAGGCACGGAGGCGCTCGGAAACTTGCCCCGGGCCCAGGGCCAGGCAGAGCAGAGAGAAACTCCATGGGTTTATACGACCCACCATCGCAGTTCTGCCAGATCTGTCCACTGCTTGTCGAAATATTCACTTAATATTAAATTAGCCCACTCCTCATCTAAATAAAGCGAACTTGAGCTCACCGCAGCCATTGGACGTCAGTAGGGGTAGAAAAGAAACGCTTCGAAAACAGTTACCGAATCCTGTCTAGACTGAGCCTCCCGCTAAGGGCGCTGAGTTCAGCCGGAGCGGAGCGGCCGTTCGAGCGGAGCTACAGGCGTGTGGGCGCCAGACGCGGCCCGCGGACTGAGAGAAGCGAAAAGGGAGTAACTGTCGCCGCGGGACGGGAGCCGACTCGGCGGCGGAGCCCTGCAGGCGGGGAGGCCGGGGTGCCGCCGGGAGACACCGCCCCCCGCTCTCCACCTGCGGGTCCTGGGCGCCGCGCCGCACCGCCGTCTCCCCGGGGCGCCCCGACTGTCAGTGAAGGAACGAAGGTCCGGCGCAAAGCCTAACACGCGGCAAGTGCCCCACAAACGCGAACCACTGTCGTCGTCGTGGGGACGCGCGGCGCACACGCCCCCGCCCTTGCAGAATTCACTGTTTACATGTCAGGTCCTGACAGTAGTCCTGAGTGTGAGCAGAGCGGTTCCCGTACGTCGGCCTCCTCGGCGCATCGGCGCATCGGGCACCTTATTCACGGACTAAGATGCAGAGGCGTGTTATGCACGTTAGTCAGGAACTACTGTCCCTGTTTAAACTGTCGCGATCATCTGTTCTTATTCCTAAGACCCCGCCGATGGTGACTTCGCCCGAAGGCACCGCAGAGTCGGCCCACGGGACGGTCCCGGCGGCCTCCCGCGCCCGCTTTCTTCGAGGCGGATCCCGGACGGAGACCACGAGGAACCCACGCGGACGCACGGGGCGGCCCCCCTGCTCCAGCCCTCGCGGCCCCGCCCCCGGCGTGGGCCTTAGCCCCGCCCCCGACGCACGCCCCGCCCGGCCGCCGCGGTGACGTCATGGCGCCGCGCCTCCGCGCGCCGGCGCCGCGGGCGGAAGGTCGTCTGTGTGACCGGCCTGGGGTTTGGGACAGCTGTCGCCATGTTGTCGGTTGCCGCCCGCTCGGGCCCGTTCGCGCCTGTCCTGTCCGCCACGTCCCGCGGGGTGCCGGGCGCGCTGCGGCCCCTGGTGCAGGCCGCGCTGCCCGCCGCGCCGGAGCCGCCCGTGCTGGACGTGAAGCGGCCCTTCCTGTGCCGCGAGTCGCTGAGCGGCCAGGCCGCGACCCGGCCTCTGGTCGCCGCCGCGGGCCTCAACGGTGAGCCCGCCGGGCGCGGGGTCGCCCCTTCTCGCCCTCTCCGGCCCTGGGCCCGGGGCGCCGCGCAGGAGGGCGCAGGTGCGGGAACATGGGGCGGAGCCGTGTCGGGGGCCCGCGCGTTCCGGGCCCGTGGCTCCCCGGGGCGGGCCTCCGCCGGGCGGGGATCGCGGCCTCCGTTCGGGACGGGCACCCGCGGGGTCCCGGAGCCCTGGGCTCCGCCTGCGGCCCGCTTCTCACCGGGGAGCGGGGTCCGTGGCCGCGCCGGTTCCGCCGTGCTGCCGGGAGGGCCGGTGAAAGCGCCCCCGTGAGCCGCTGGCACCTGGGGGGCACCGGGTAGGGCCCGCCCTTCCTCCGCGCCGGCGGCGGTCTCGGGGGGCTGCGCACTCCGCCGCGGGCCGGGGCTCGGCCGGGGGCTGCGGGGCTGGTGTCCCGGTAGCAGCCGCTGCTGGCGTCTGGGCCCCCGAACAAGGCCGGGTGGGCCGGGGACGCGCACGGAGTGCGGGGGGCAGCCTCCCGCCTTCCGGCACGTTAGGGCCCCGACGGGCGAGCGCACCTCCTTTCGGACACAACACGCTTCCTGGAAGGGAGGGTCTTGGTGTTGCGTTTTCTGAGCGAAGCGGTTTGCTTCCTGGAACGTTCTTCGAAGTGACACCAGCAAGCTGGCTTTTTCCAGAGCTTGCGACCCAACGCTCCCTGACGCGGACGCCGGGCCTGCGTGTGTCCCAGAGAAGCTCTCCGAAGGGGGTGGCCGTCTCCCCCTCCCCCGCACTAGAGTGACACAGATGGGGCCTTGTGCAGGTTTGCTTGAGTTCGGTGGCTGCTTTCCCTGAGAACGTGGTCCTGGTTTGCCCACTGGGGCTTTTACTTGAAGTGAAAATAATAACAAATTTATGCCTTAACGTCTGAAACAAATCTCTGACTTTTCTGCAGCTAAAATTACGTTACAGTTCATGGGCTTTTTATGATCTTGTAGTTAGTATTTTATGAATGATTGGCAGTTCTTTCAGAGAACGAGTGGATGGGAAATATAGTAAGGTGGTGTAATGAGATGGTCACACAAATCGCGTATCAGGCGCACCGAATGAGCCGCGGGTCCCGTCTGGTCCAGAGCGCACGGCAGGCAGCTCCCGCCGCTGTGCAGTGGGCCTGGCCCCGTGGATCCTGGGGCTTGAACATCGCTGTTTCCAGGGCTGTCCGACTTCACTCTGCACTGAATCGTACGGATCCTGAATCCGTGGTGGTTGAGTTCGTCACGTTTTTAGTGTGTCAGAGGCTGGCACTGCTAACGCGACTATTTCCGAGACCGTGAGTGCGCCTTTTCCCACGTTTGTCATTTGATTCTTGCTTTGAGTCTGTAACAGTCTGGTGCCGGTGTGTGTGCCCCGGTCGAGACCCTCCTCCAACTGTGCTCAACCTTCTGTTTGTCTTGCAGTGCCTGCGTCCGTCCGCTACTCCCACACGGACGTCAAGGTGCCCGACTTCTCCGATTACCGCCGCGCCGAGGTCTTAGATGGCACCAAGTCTTCGCGCGACAGCGCCGAGGCCCGGAAGGGCTTCTCCTACCTGGTGACGGCGGCGACCACGGTGGCCGTGGCGTACACCGCCAAGAACGTCGTGTCCCAGTTCGTCTCCAGCATGAGCGCCTCCGCGGACGTGCTGGCCATGTCCAAGATCGAGATCAAGCTCTCTGACATCCCGGAGGGCAAGAACATGGCCTTCAAGTGGCGGGGCAAGCCCCTGTTCGTGCGCCACCGAACCAAGAAGGAGGTGGAGCAGGAGGCGGCGGTGGACATAGCGCAGCTGCGGGACCCGCAGCACGACCTGGAGCGCGTGAAGAAGCCCGAGTGGGTCATCCTGATAGGCGTCTGCACGCACCTGGGCTGCGTACCCATTGCAAATGCAGGGGACTTCGGGGGCTACTACTGCCCTTGCCACGGGTCTCACTACGACGCGTCCGGCAGGATCCGGAAGGGGCCTGCGCCCCTCAACCTGGAGGTCCCCGCGTACGAGTTCCCCAGTGATGACTTCGTGGTGGTGGGCTAGAGGCCCGGACTGTCCTGGGCGCCCTTGGGCTCCGCGCCGCTCGGGAGGGCTCCTGGGGCGCGGGCCGTCTGCTGCGGCTGTAGATTTGGAACACTTAGATTCGCGGACGGCGCGTTTGCTAGCGATGCTGTGAGTAAATCAGTTCAGTGTCGGCCCCTCTCAAGCGTTCACCTAATAAAGCCTCTGTTAAGCACTGTTGGGCTCAGAGACGTGAAGGTGCCGTGTCTTTGGTCGTGACTTCCCAGTAAAAGCCCCTGGCTGGTGTACAGGGTGTCTGTGATGTCTGTGACGGTCCGTCTCACTTGTTTATCTGCTGGGGCCACAGGCTCTGCAGAGCTCGGGGCTGTAAGGTCACATGGACAGGCCACGCCGCAGGCCTGAGACGCGGGCGCTGGCAGGCCTCCCTTCTCGTCTTGCCCGTGGGCCCTGGCTGTGCCCCCCCCCCCCCCCCACGCACACTCACACTCACACTGATCGGTGTGATAGTGTGGACTGCAGCCCATGGAGAGCAGGGCCTGCGACCGGTGCTCAGCTCTGAGCGTGTAGCCCCTGCTCTGCTGGCCTGTGTTTTGCCTGCATGACAGGTCGGGAAGGCTTTCCGGCCCTCCCGGGAGTAAGGAAGCCCACCGCCGGCTCCGGCCCTCCTCTGCCGCCCGCACTTCAGCACCGAGAAGGCTACGGATAAGGGACCGTCCTCAGTCGTAATGGAATTCCCTAACGCTTTGCATTCCTAGCCCCACTCCATGCGCCCCTGTGGTGCTCCCCACCTTGTTTCCCTTCCAAGGCCCTCTGGCAGGAGCTGCCGGGAAGTGAGCTCCTGGCTGCCTGCTGGGCCTGAGGCCAGCAGTGTGGAGATGCGACAGTCGGCATCACACCCCGAGCCCGATGCCCAGGGGATGGGGGACAGCCGCAGGGGAGAGGGCGGGCCTAGCGGTGAGCGAGCGGGCGTGCGCGCTGCGGGCATGGAATTGGAGAAGGCCCCTCTTGTCCCAAGGGCTTCCACTTCGGCCAGGGGCCGCGTGGGGTGTGCTCCAGGGCACCCCGAAGACGAGCGGGAGGCCTGGCCCGGGCAGCCGCTCTGGGCGGCCGTTGCCCTGGTCCATGTGCAGAGCCCTTACTTCCTCAGCCTGCTGGCGGGCCCGCCCCCCAATTGCCGAGACCAGCTCCGGGCGCAGGATGACACCAGTCCCCAGTCTGTGGGGAGTTAGCTGTCACTGCTCTTTGCAAAAGGAAGGACGCTGAGGGCAAGGACTGGCGGGCGTGTCCTTGCTGGGCACGGGGAGGCCACACTCGCCAGGCCTTCGGCGGCGGGCAAGGCCGCGCGGCCCCCCTGACCAGGCTGTGAGGGGAAACAGCAAGTCCTGTGTGGCTGGGGCGGGGGGCTTAAGGTTCAGGGGTTGCCACCCAAACAACGCAGACATTTGGGACTTAAAAAAGCAAGGTATCATTTTCAGACCACGGAAGGCTTCCCACAAGTGGGATTGTGTAGTATGTCCGTTTCTGCGCGTCTGGGTTCTCCACACTTGTCACACCGCCCTTGCTGACACACGTGCCGTGGGAGTGCATTGTTTTAAACTCAAATAGCTTTCATTTCAGTGTCTCAGGTGACTGGAGTGCTGAGCCTCTTTCGATGCGCCGACTGGCCGTTGGTACATCTCCGTTGGTGACGCGGCTCTCATTTTTTGCCTCAATTTAAAACGGGGTCATTTCTTCTTTCGTAATTGAGTTCTGGATTATATTTGTTAAGACAAATACGTTATGAATATTTTCTCCAGCCTATAGCCTGTCTGTTTATTTTCTTAATAGCGTTTCGGATGAGAGCATGATTTTTTATTTTGATGAAGTCCAATTAATCAGTTTTTTAATGGTTACTGCTTTCTGCATGCTCTCTAGGACTCTGCCTACACCAGGGTCATGGAGATATTATTCTGTGTTTTCTTTTACAAGCATTATAGTTTGCCTAAAGTCTAAGATTTATTTTGTTCCATTTTTTAGTAAAAGAATTTATTTACCTTTTAGAGAGGTGAAGTGAGGGAGAAAGAGAGGGAGAGAAACATTGACAGATTGGCTGCCTCTCAAACACCCCAACGGGGGGGGGGGGGGCCTGGCCCGCAACCCAGGCCTGTGCCCTGACCGGGAATTGAACCAGGGACCTTTTGGTTTGCAGGCGGGCGCTCAAACCACTGAGCCACACTAGCCAGGGTGAAGATTTATTTTGAATTAACCTGTATGTTAAGGTGTCGGATAGCACTCACGGATTTTTTTCCTCATGTGAGTGTACAGTTGATTTAGCAAATGTGGAGAAGTTCTCTTTCTCCCATTGAGTTTCTTTGGCATCCTGGTCAAAAATCATTTTATAGTATCTGTATGGGTCTATTTTTGGACTCTGCATTATGCTCCGTCAGTCTCTCTATCTCTTCATCAAAACTCATTTCCTTAATTGCGATAGCCATGTGGTAGGTTTTGAAATCAGGTGGAGTAGGTCCTCTAACTTCTTCTTTTTCAAGACTGTTTTGGTTATTTATTTACATGTTCCTTTGCATTTCCAAATAAAATTGAAGGCCTTTTTGTCTTTCAAAAAAGTCTGCTGGGAGTTTACCTGGGGTGGCATGGAAGCTGCAGGTCGGCTCGGGAGAAGGGACACCGGACGAGGCTGAGTCTCCCCGTCCAGGGAGGTGGCGCGTCTCTCCACGCGTTCAGGGCTTCGTTCATTCTGCCGGCGACATCTCCTGTCTGCAGTCTTGCCCAGATTTGTTACATTTATTCTAAGTGTGCTATCCCTTTAATTTGAAGTGGCGTTTTTAATGGAATTTATAAGTGGACTGGTTTGAAACTATAATGTTTCCCCAAACATCGAATGAATCTGGATGTCAGCACGTGCGGTGCCGCCCCTGCCTCCGTCGCGGGGCCGGGGTGGTTCCCCCCTTGCCCTGCGCTCTCCTCCTCTGCTGTGTTGAACGAAATCCAGTTCTCACAGCAGGACGTCCCTCTGCGGGGAGATGCTCCTGGGTCCCAGGCCCTCGGAGGCCCCCCACTCCCCGCCGCCCGGCCCGCCGCCCCGGATTCCTGCATCTCTCGCTCAGCGCGCAGGAATTAGAGAGGAGGCCCACACGTGGGCAGCACTAAGCAGAAAACAGGCCGTTGTCCGAAAGCTGCAAATACAATGACAGGCACCCCTGGCTGCGGAGGAGGGAGGTCCAGGACGTTTGCCTGGAGGACTTCTGGGGTGTTGCCTCAGGAGTGGGGACTCCCCCCAATGGCTCTATTCTTCATTTTGGTGTCCTCCTCAAAGTCTAACACACCTAAGAGTCCCTGGGTGCACGGAGGAGCTGGCTTCCCCAGGCCCCAGCCACAGGGGTCTCGGTTAAGCGGCCCTGTGGAGGGGCTCGGGACTGCGCTCCCAACACGTCCTTCGGTGACACTTGCAGAGGGTCCGCTGAGAACCCTCCGGGGCACCAGCCCTCTTTAAGCCAGCACGTGGTGCCGAGAGCGGTGTATCGGTTCATGGGTAGATCTGGACAGCGTCACAGGAGGCAGAAGAATCTCAGTGAGGACCTTGCAGCACCTTTTGAAATCAGGGTGTTAGAACCTCACACGGGAAACCTCTCTGATGGCCCTGACCGGTACGGTCAGTGGGTTGGGGGTCATCCCACAAAGCAAAGGGCGCAGGTTCGATTCCCTGTCAGGGCACATGCCTGGGCAGTGGGTTCCATCCCGGGTCGGGGCGCGGAGAAGAGGCCACCGATGATGTCTCTCACATCCACACTCCTCTCCCTCTCTCCCTCCCTCTCTCTAAAAATAAAATCTTTAAAAAAAAATTTCTGATTAAGCATTTGTTGTCTTTTTTATCCTTCTTTCTTTCTTTTTTGGCTGTCTTCCCTTCTGCTTAGAACCTGTCTTGTTGCTGTTTGGTGTGAAATGACCTAACCAATTCTGCTCTGATTTTGCAAAACACTCTCTTGGGGGCACTTCCCGCTGGAATGTTTCTGTGGCTTTTACTCCCCTTGCCCTCCCCAGACTGAGGCAACCTCTGCCTCGGTTCTGTTCCTGCTTTGTTTGCTCACGAGGACAAACCCATCTTCCCATCAGAAGAAAGGTCCCTGCCGGCTGCACCCCTGACTCAATCTGCTCCCCTGACTGGGGCAGCCGGCCCCCCGGGTGACTTCTAACCCATGCAGGTGTCAGGACAGTCACATTTGGCTTCCTCCCAGGCCGTCTCCTGCAGCTCTGTACCAAGACTGATTTTGCATGATGCCCTGCAGCTGACCCGGGGCAGAGAGCGCACGGTAGTTCCCAGAGACACCTGCGATCAAGGCTCTTGCATTTCAGTGATGATGGCTCCTTCTGAGCCCAGCGAGTCGCGGTTGGACTCCAGAGCTGCCGTTTCATCTCCCAAATGAGACAGGGAGAGGCCAGCTGGGACATTTTTCATAAGCAAAGAGGTTTTAAACCTTGAGCGTAGACTTTAAAACCTGGCATGTATTTCAGGCACCTGGGGCTTGGCCACCTGCTTGAGCCGAAGGCAGCGCTGGGCAGGCGCTTAAGTGACCACCCATCTGTGCGCCTGAGTCTCCACCCCCTGCCCCGCTCTCTGCAAGGTCAACGCGGTGGGCAGCGATGCCCAGGAGCGGGAGGCCCCGGGGGACCACCGGGGGTAGTCACTTAGGTCTTTAGGAGCAGGGCTTGATGAAGCAGCCTCTGAAAGGACAGTAGTTATTCCCAGGAAGCCTGTAAGGAAGCAGCTCTGTTATTTGTCCTTGCAAGAAACGATTATTAGCTGAAATTCACCCTCCGCAAACTAATTAACCAGGCACGGTGACGCGGCATTGCACAGTCATTGTGAGGAAAAGGTCTCTTTCATGGCGACATAAAACTTTAAATTATTTTGGAGACTAGCTTTGGCTTTTCAAGAGATGATAATAAAAGCAAATTATGGTACGCTTGGATGACTGGCTGCTTTGAAAGGAGGTCGGATGGGGGGCTGAGGCCAGCGCTGGGCCCCGTAGCAGCTAATTGACAATGGGGTTCGTTAAATACGACAGGAATCCATCACGGGGAACACTGCCACAGTGCGCTCCAGAGGACTTAGAGGTGATTCACCAGCCGTTGAGACATTTTGCTAATACTATACACACTGAGGAGTAGGAAGGAGGTGAATACTCTGAGCCCCCTCCCGTCACCTAATTTGTAAACAGATGCCACGCTCAGCACCTCCAGTTCAAGGGCACTTGCTGGTTGGAATGGCTGTGGCGGCGTAATTGTGCAGACGGCTCCGTCTCGTCGCTGCGTTGTCCCTTTTCCCGGCGTGGCACAGGCCCGCTGGGACCGATGGGGGTCCCAGCACCCAGGTGTGAACCCGCAGGTGGGGCAGGGAGAAGCCATGTGGACCTGAGCCCCTCGCCTGTCCCCAATCAACGCAGGGCAAAGCCAGTGCTTCTCGCCTTCCCTGGAGACTCCAGGTCAGACCCGGGACTGGAGCTGCAGGTGGGCAGACCACACTCTGCTCAGCACAGCAGCCTGGCTCCGCTCACTCGGGTAACTCCCTCGTGGTCTCTCCCGCGAGGCTCTCGGTGCTCCATCTAAGTCGCGTCCCGGCCTCTTATCTGACCAGTTTGCCCCGCGTGCCCGTCTTGGTCAGAACGCCAGGCTCCATGGACTTCAGCCCAAACTTGGTCCTTGGCTTCAGAGAGGCAGCACCCAGCTCTGCTTTCAGATCAGAGCAGAGGCTCAAGGCCTGGGGCTTCCGGAGCACAGTCAGGAATTTCTGGGTCCTAGCAGGTACCTCCAGACCCCAGGCCAGCAGGCACTTGAGGCACCTGGGGCAGGTAGACCAGGTGTGCGTGGGGCCGACCTATTGCTCCTGCTTCCTGGTTTGGAGGCGGGGGCTCCAGGCGATGCCGGCGGCGGGGACCTGCGGGCAGGTAGGCCAGCGCCCCGAGTACAGCACCGCCGTGCCCTGTGGAGGTGGGGTGGGGGCCGCAATCAAGGGGGACTGCCCTGCTCCTCTGGCTGGGGACTTCCTGCCGCTCCCCAGGGCTCCCCGGCTTCTGCGTTGGGTCTCTTTCTCTTGTTGGTTGTCAGGAGCTGGGTGGTCAGCGCGCAGGTGTCCCCAGGAGCAACCGCTCCCTGTGCACGTGCGGTTTGGTGTGTGGTCGTGGGAGGGGCGGGCCAGCGTGCCCCTAGCCGCAGCCTCCTGGAGCTCTGTAGTCAACCGCTTTTGAAAATGATTTCCACTATAGAAATTCATTATGAACAGGAGAACTATTAGAATAGTACAGATTCTGGAATTCTGGTTGGTTTCTTAAGGAAAAGATCTGACTGTCCAAGGATGGTGAATTGCAACCAAGGCAGGGGAGGGGGTTGGATAGGGGGTGGGGGAGGGGGTTGGTGTGCGGGGCGTGGCTTCGCTTTGTGCTGGCTGGTGGGGGCGGGGCTGGGGGCGGGGCGGGGCTGGCGCAGGTCCCATCCATCAAACACGTAACTGATAATGACCTACACGTCACAGTCACAGTCGTTGGCTTTGAATGAAACACCACTGTTTTTTAGGCTCCTCACGCTGAGACTGGCCCCCGGGTCTTTCCCTCGCATTATTTTTTTGTGTGAATTCACGATTATGCTAAAGTGTCTTTGGGCTGTTGCTTGAATGCAATTATTTTACATCGTTTCGCATGTTAAAATAGGATTTTAGATATCTCCTTCTTCAGACTCCGTGAAATCCCCGTTTTAATGCTAAATCAGTGCTACCTTAATTTTCAAATCCCTCAAAAGAGCCCCGAGCCCGTGGAGCTGCGTTGGTGATGAACTCACTCCAAAGCGTCCCTCTTAGTTCTTCTCTGTTCGAAGGTTTCCGCCGCCAGGAAAAGAGAAGCAAGGTTTCCTCGTGCGCTGGGCCCGACCCAGGTCCCGCAGCCCGAGTTCAGACGGGGGGGTAGCGAGCTGCCTCTCACCTTGCCCCGTGACACGCTGCCACGTGGCCTGGCCGCCGCAGCAGGCTCTGAAGGCGGAACCCCATGCGGCCTCTGCCCTCTGCCACCGCCGGCGCTGGCCGCAGAGGAGGGAGCAGGAGCGGTGAGCTGCAGACGCGCCCTCTGCCCCAGCCTCCCGTCCAGCGCGCGGCCTCCCTGGCCGTGCACAGACCCCGCCAATCAGTGCGAACCGGCGTGAAGGCGAGTCCCACCTGTCCGTTCTCCCCTCTTCAGCGCCATCGCCTAGCCGTTCAAAATGGGAAGGACGTCGGCCAAGGGTTCCGCCACGCGGCGGGGCGGCGAGTTCCAGCCTCTCCCCGAGGGCTCGGAGGCCTTCGCGGGCAACTCTGCGGGCGCGGCCAGGCCGCCCGGTGTGGGACTCGGCTCCGCGCTGTGTTGGGGGACGACCAAGCCTTTACACCAGGGACAACAAGATGGATGGTTCTTAATGCATTTTCCAATCAATGCAACAACTTGAGAACTAATTTATGGAAATTGAACATGGTGACAAAAGGCTGCATTAAAACCCCGCATATCTTTGTGGTCTGCACGTTGGTGTTGGGGCAGATTTACAGCTGGCTCGGGGCACCCACAAGTCAGTAAAGCAGAGGGTCCTCGCCTTTCCCAAAGAAGCCCCGAGGTCCGTGAGGGGAGCGCGTGGCTGGGCAATTCCTCCCTTCCACATTGCTCCAAAGCCTCTCTTATTTTTTCCCATCTCGGTGACAGAACAGAGACCCTGTGGGCTTCTAACCCAGCCCCTCCCCGACAATGAGATTTGAGGATGAGTCTCGACCTCTGAGTTCTCTGGAGTGGGTGGGGCCACATCCCAGGGGCTCTGACCCAAGTGACCAGTGGCTTCTGCACGCCATCTGCATGTCCCCCTGGGCCACACCGGGCAGGCCCCGCAGACCCGTTTCTGAGACCCGGCTGAGAACAGCCACCTCCACTCCAAAGAAACAAGACCAAGCTGCAGGCCACCCCCACGCCCCTCGGAGCTGCTCACCAGAGAGCAGGGAGGGGCGCGCCCGTGCTGTTGCCGTGTGTGCAGGGCTGGGAGGCGACAGAAACCGAGTCTGTGGTTGGAGTGAGAGGCTCCCTGTCTGGCGTGGCTGCAGATGCTTCCTGACAGCTCTAGCCCTGGAGTGTCTTCGTTAGCATTCAAGGTGGCTGGGATGCCCCGGCGTGGGAATAATCGTGGTCCTTTGTCAGCACCTGTTGATATCCTCCCGCGACAGGTCCGTAGCTGCGAGTACTTAATTATTGATGAAGGAACAGGTGGGGGGCGGGGGGCGTGCATTCAGGCACATCCGCTGCAGAGCTGACACCCGTTACAGGAATTGGGGGGAAGCTGGCTCTCAGCCGGGCGCCCTGGGGCCTTGGGGTCCTTGGATGGGGTTCCCTGGGAAAGGGGAAGTCTTGGGGGTGGGGCTTCTGGGGGTTTGAGCCCGTCACAGAGAAGCCATTGTGTGGCCCAAGAGGGCCCCTGCTCTGGAGAACTGCGCTGGGCTGGTGCGTGACACCCCCACCCCCACCCCAGGGCTACTGCACAGCCAGGGGCTCACTGATACGGACCCAAGCCCCCTGCCCTCGCCTGGAGGGGGGACCTGCAGGACCAAGTGGAGCCAGACTCCAGCTGCACCCCCTTCTCCGCTGCTTCTGTGGCCACCCCCCCACCCGCCGTCGGCTTCCCTTTGGCACACCTGGCCTCCCTGCACCCCCTTGTCAGCCTGGCCTCACCCTGGGGCCCCGCTTTGGCCTCTGGTCCAACTGCAGCAAGAACCCTACCCTGTCAGTGAAGCAGGCAACGCCCTGCCTTGAAATCGGGCCCAACTCCCAGCCCCCGCCTGGGACCCGTTTCCAGCCTGGCCACCCTCATCAAGACTCCTGCACCCTTCCTGTCTCCCCTCTGCCATGTTCCCTCCACGGGCCCCTTACTCGGCGCCGGGCCACAAATCCCACGTGTCCTCAGGGCGGAGGTGGCAGGGACTTGGAAGGACAGGCCGCTGTGTATCCATTTGTTGCTGCGTACCTAACGAGCAGCAGCGGAACGCGGCTCGGGACGCACGTCCTCTTTCCTGAGGCTGTTGGTGTAGAGGCCCGTGAGCTGACACCTTCTGACCGTCTGCGCCCTGAAATCCCAGCGCCGGGATTTCCTTTCCCCAGCTGCGTTCACTCTTAATTAATCTTAAGCACTCGTGGGCTTTCCTGATTTCTACTATCACTATTTCAAGTCGAGAAGACTTTTAAGGGAGCTAAATCACATATTCAAACGAGTTTCTTTTTTCTAAAGTTATAATGACTTGAAATTTTATTTGATTTGGGGCCAAAGTACTACCTGGAAAGTAATTTGATTGTTTGATGATATGAATAACCTGGGTGGAATAAAACTTTATCAACCTGATTTAGGTGTGTGTAAAAATTATGACACTCTGGCCCTGGCTGGTGTGGCTCAGTGGATTGAGCGCTGGCCTGTGAACCAAGAGGTCGCCGGTTTGATTCCCAGTCAGGGCACAGGCCTGGGCTGAGGGCCAGGTCCCCAGCTGGGCGCGTGTGAGAGGCAGCCACACACGGATGTTTCTGTCCCATGAGGAAGCAGGATCCCCAGGGTGGGCGGGGTGGCCCTGTCCTGCCCCAGTGTTGTCCTGAGAGCCCCCAGAAACCCTTGTCTCCACCGGCCGCCCCCAGACAGGCGTGAGCAGCCCCGCGTCCCCACAGCCAAGGGGACCTCTGACGGCTGAAGAGACGCTGGGGAGGGAGGCTGTGGCTTGCTGCTTCCTTACGAGGAATTCTCTCCCCACAAATCCAGCCCCAGCCCCCTCTGTCCACGTCTCCCTCTGGGTCGCTGTCTGCCTTGCGTCAGACGGAAGCACGGGGGACACACAGCGAGCGGGCCGGCTCCGTGAAGGAGACCACGCGGCGCCAGGAGCTGGAAGCGGGTGTGGAACGCGGGCTGGGAGCCGGGCGGGCAGCGTGCAGGTGACAGCAGAGGCGACGTGCCACCGAGGTGGCCTCCTTTGCAAATTGCCAGGGAGACCAGGGTCAGGGCCCAGTTTGATTCGGGAATAACTCAAATGCCATTTTTTATTCTTTTTAAAGGAAGTCTTCTGTTGGGTTAGTCACCTGGTTTTCATCCTCACGAGTTCTCGAGCTTCGCTTATGCAGTGTTAATGTTTCCTTAGCTTGGTCTATTTGCGTGTGAACAACTCACCACTCATGGACCCTGTCGTGGCAGGGTGACGGACAAGAAAGTCAGGAAGTGGCATGTTTCCCACGGGGCTCTCCTGACTGCCCTGCCGGGAGCCCTGAGCACTCCCACCCACACTGCAGGTCTTTGCGTGGGTGCCTGGGATACAGTGGTACTGATGCACGCTCTTCCAGGAAGGAGGAAAGGGACTGGTGAAATGTCCCCTAACTGTGCAGCTGAGGACACCAGGAACCGGCCAGGCGACCCGGTGCTGAGGACACCGCAGCAGGGGCCCCGGCGAGGACGTGGGTCCTGACCCCGGGCCCAGCGCTCCGTGTGCTGTGCCGGAGGGGTCCTTGCTGCTCCTGAGAAGCCGGCGCGGCCCCATCGCACAGTCCGTGCCCGAAGGGCAGACACCCACCTAGCCCGGGGCTTCTTCTGAGCAGAGTCCCCAGAGTGACACCGTTTCAGGCAGCTGTCAAAGACAGCAAGTCACCGTGGTGATGGCCAGGGCCGTGGGGAGAGCCTGCAGCTGAAGGGGAGTGAAGCAAAGGCCCGGAGGCCGGGAGGAGCGGGGCAGAGGTCAGCGCTGACTGAGGTGCCGAACCCCAGAGCCCACCTCGGGCTCGGTTCCCGGGGTGTCCAACCCCAGTGACGCTGCTGTGCCACGCGGCCGTGCGTCACACTGGTGTCTTGGCTCCACTGCCCCCCAAGGCTCAAGGGCAGCTGCTTCCTCCCGCCGGTGCATGTGCCCCCGCTCTGTCCCTGCTCTGCCCTGGCCCCGCCCGGGGGACAGGAGCCACCCACACAAGGAAGCCCCTGCAGCTTCCTGGGCAGCTGCGCAGACCGGGTGACAGTGGGTCTGTCCTCAGCCCCTGGTCTCTCCCTCCCGCGGGGACCTGCAGACTCACACCACGTGCCGCAGAGCCGATTTCCCGGCCAGAACAACGTCCCATTGCTAGTCACACCGTGGGCTCCACGGCGCTTACCGACTTACCTTTCAAACTCATCGGGGAAGTCAGGGCAGTGGCCACGTCCCTGCTGGCCCCTGAGGTGGGTCCTGGCCCCGCTGGGCAGGAGGGGTCCGCGGGGACGTGGGTCGCACGTCTCTTGACTTTCCCCTTCTCACTCCTGGAACCGCCAGAGGGATGGTGTTTAAATACATGACACCTGGCGCTCCAGGGACTCCCCAGGGGCAGGGGCAGGCCGCGCGTCACAGCCACGTCCCGCCCCCCGGGCACCAGCACGTGCGTCCTCAGCCCGGCAGCCCGGGCACGCTCTCCGCTCTCCCTCCCGCGTCCGCCAGAGGCTGCCGGCCAGGCCGCTGTCACGGGAGGCCCTGGTCCTTCTGCAGATTTAATTCAGATCAACATGAAGTAAAGTCACAGACCGCTCTTCTGCAGCCCGTGTGAATGTTGCTCAGCTCAGGGACAGATGAGGGGTGGGGGGTCCCCTTCCTCTCCGGTCTAAGGGACGAGAGGAAGCTGCTGAGCTCCAGGGTGACAGTGGCTGGCACCCTGCGCTCGGCCCCACGCCCCTGCTGGGCTTATCAGTGTGGGGCCCTGGGGACCAGTCAGTCGCGGACAGAGGGGGTCACTCCCCCTCTGTAAGGGGCAGTGACTCCGGGCAGCCTCCCACAGCCAGGCTTGGGGCTGGGCTGCCGGCTTCCAGGCTCCTGCCCCCTCGGCCCCATGGCTAGGGCTTGTGTGGCTGGGTCCTGGGGGCAGAGGGCAGACAGACGTCCCAGCCCTGGCCCCTCCCGGCTGGAGGCACACGTGATGGGCGTGGACCCCCTCTCTGTGGGGGAAGCCCCGGGACCCTGAGACGCCTGTCCTCCAGAAGGGAGAGCATGGCCACCGGCCCCAGAGGCTCCCTGGCCTCGGCACAGGGGCCAGCGGCCAGAGCCTCGGCTTTGAGCACATGAAGCTGCTCCTGCCCTCTCTCCACAGAGGGGAGACCTGGCAGAAGTGAGGCTGTAGCACCAGGACGGGCCACCTCCTCGGAGCCACCAGGACCATTTCCATCCTTATCGGTGTGATTTTGAAAGGCAGCTGGGCTCTCACGCTCTCCTGCGGTCTGTCCCCGCCCAGCACCCAGATTCAATTTAGATTCAGGACAAGGGCAGGGCGTGTTTGCCTTCTGCTCACTCCTCCCTCCGCGGGCCCAGG
This sequence comes from Furipterus horrens, assembly GCF_987537825.1. Classification (NCBI taxonomy): domain Eukaryota; kingdom Metazoa; phylum Chordata; class Mammalia; order Chiroptera; family Furipteridae; genus Furipterus; species Furipterus horrens. The sequence continues at coordinate 1,746,088 of NW_028327183.1, forward strand.
GGTGCAGCCCACTTGTCACCCCCCTGTCCCTGCGCCGCTCAGCCGTCCCGTCACCACGAGACTGAAGGGGAGGGGCTCCTGGAATGGAGCTGTCACCCCAAGGCAGAGTCTTTCCCCTCTGTGCCCCTGCAGGGCTCATTGTCCCCTCATTTGTCCCGCATGGTCTGCGTGTCTCTTCCAAGGAACGGACGTCCAGGCTCCTGTCCCTACACAGCGCCCTGCTGTCTGGCTTTCGCATTCAGACCAGTATGGGACGGTTTTGCCCATCCCTGGTCACACCCTTACGGCCTCCTGTTGTCATCTGGAACCTACCGTCTTTCTCTCATCGTCCCCCGCCTCCCACCTGCACTCTGGGCCCAGCCTCCATGGCGGTGGTGACAGAGGGTGTCCCAGAATGCTGCCGGCCACCCAGTATTCCCAGTGAGGTGCCGACATAGGCTGCCCGTGTGAGGCTTCTGGCCCCGCATTCAGCATCCATGATCGCGCAAGCCAGTCCCCCTGACCCACCTGTTGTGTGCGTCACGGATCTGCCACTGGGTCTGTGGCCCGGGAGAACCTGGCTGACACAGGGATGTGGCCAATCCCTGGGAGGCTCCGGGGCCTGGGTGGCACCCCTGCGTGCTGGGCCACACAGGAACGCTGTCATTCCAGAGGGGCAGACGGGGGAAGTAGAGGCCAGGACACATGGGTGGTGTGGCCGAGAGGGAGCATGGGGACAATGGGAGACTGCTATCTGAGGGTGGCAGATGGGAACACGTCCTCTGGGGCAGGGGACGGGGCAGCGGACAGAGCCGGGTGGTATCAGGGGGGAGGCCTGGCGCTTGGGAAGGAGCGGTCTCCCCACGACGGTGCCGCCCCGTGAGTGCTGAGAATCTGAGGGACACGCCTCAGCGTTGACGTCTGTGGGAAGCTGGTGACGGAGGACACTTGTCACCAAGACGTGGCCGGTGTGTGTGGGGACTGTTGCTGCAGGTGGCATCCGAGTCATTATTCTCTCACTACTGCGTCCTCGCCACTCAGGGGTTTACGTTCAGAAAATAATTGCTATTGGAGCAACTAACCGCACTGATAATCTTAATTCTACCACCTCCGCTGTTTGCAGGGAAGCCGCGCCGCCTCCTTGACAGTCTGATGGGTCTGTTACAACAAGCGTTTCAACTCAATTAGCGTCTCGGTGACAATCACATTATCTTTAATATGATGTCGTTACTTTGTTTCATTGGGCTGCACGGGGGAGCCTGAGCTGGGATCGCCCCGCAGGGCAGCTCGGAGAAGTGACTAAAACAGACCCAGAGGCCTCTCAGCACTGGGTCTCCTGAAAGTCCTACTGAAAACCCCAGCTGTCCAGGACCCCCAAACCCGTGCCGTGTGCTAGACTCGCTTCCTGCGGGAAGCCCTCCTGGTGCAGCCCCCTGGCAGGGACCCCGTGTGTCGGCACCTGCCCGCTTCCCCACATCAGTCTCGTGGGTAGACCCCCCTGCTAGGCTGCCCTTGAGGCTTGTCACCTAAAGCGAGCCGACCTTTGTTGAGGTCCTGGCTGGAATCATGCGCCTCGGTTTGTGTGCTGACCCTCGGCTGCCCAGTTGAGTTGGAGAGAAAGAAGCGAAAGCGGACGCCCTCCCTCACCCGTCAGCCTCCCGCCGGCCCCTCTTTCTGCGCTGACGAGGTGCCGGCCTCGTGGGGGCCCCGCGTCCAGTGGGGAGGGGACCTGGGCGCAGCAGCACGTCCTGGGGAGGCTGGATTGCTGCGGCCTGGGTGGGAAGCCACGGGCTGCTGCTCAGCACGCTTCCTGGAGCAGACAGGCCAGGAGGCGAGACTTGCGCTGTATTTCCAAAGGCTTTTAAGACCCGGTGGGATTCTTTGAGGTGACAATGCCCAGCCCTGGGAGAGGGGGCAGGGGTCGTCTCCAGGCACAGTGACCAAGCCCGAGGAGCGGGGTGATGTGTGGGAATATGATGAACAGTCTGCCAAAGGAGACCCGTTGGGCCTCCAAGTTCCGTAAATCCATCAACCAGAAAATAACATGTTTTCAGGAAGACACCTTGCTGATCGCCAGCACCTCCTGCAGGCGGGAGGCGTTTCACACCTGTGCTAAGTGCCGGGTCAGCGGCAAAGATGCTCGTTCTCTGCAGCCCTGCCAGGGAGGCAGCATCATCTCGTGCCTTGTGTGGCTAAGAACTTGGGGCTCCGGGGGAGGGCCCCAGTGTCTGAGGCCCTGTACCAAGCACGTGGCAAAGCCGGGTCTTGGACTCTGGACTCCTGACCGCAGCTGCTCCTCAGCCCCCGCCCCAGAGCTTAGACTTTGGTTCCTTCCAGCGGCCGGAGGGACTGGGAGGCAGGTGCCGGCTCGTGTCCTCCAAGAACCCTCCTTGTCGGCTGCCAGAGTCCTCGGTGGATCCCAGCATTTCCTGTGCCTTAAAGTCACTAAATGACAATCCCTGGCCCCTTCCTTAGCAAGTCGGACCTGGGCTGTCAGGCCCAGGGCCTAGGAATCCGCCTTTAACAAGAGCTCTGTGAGCCGCTGCTGAGCTGGCCCTTGGACCACATTCGGGAGCAGACCAGCCTCGAGCCTCTGCTTTGTGGGAGGCAGCCTGGATTTTCCCCAGCGGGCGTGTGCAGAGAGCTCCGGCGGGGGTCATGTGAGAGGCCTGGTGGCCATCACTCAGACGGACCTGGAGCCGCATCTGCTCGGTGTCGGGATGAGCCCTGCCCCCCACACCAGGTCCTCTGGCACCGGCCCCCCCAGGCCTCCTCCCTCATCCCCGTCTTCCCTTTCATGGCCACAGTTCCAGAATTTTCTGCTGACTGATGGATGTCTCTTTTACAGATAGATACTCACATGACAAAAAAGCAGGCTTTAGAGGCATAAATATCATATTGACAGGAGTGAATGAGCAGAATGGGGAAATTTAAGGTCTTTTAACCAAGTGTGGGCATTCTGTGGTAGTTTTTTCCCTGAAGTCTGCAGAAGCTGTTACACTAATAGCTGTGATTTGCATAATCTCTGAAGTGCGGCAGGGAAAGGCCAGGCTGCCTGCAGACCGTGCCTTACCAGGGCGGCACACACCTCAGTCCCTGAGAGCCTGGAGGGGCAGGTGCAGGGGCCAGAGGTGGCTTCTGAGCCCCTGGCCCTGGGCAGTGTGTCTCAGTGAAGGACTGGAAGTGGGGGAGGGAACAGCCCTCACCAGCTCCATAGGAACGCCAGGCCGAGGCCAACCCTTCACTGCAGCTGGTGCTCAGTGGGAAGGGCATGGAGCCTGGTGGCCGTGGAGGGCAGAGGGCACAGCCCGGCCGTGGCCATGAAGGGTCGTGATCTTTGGACGGGGCTCATCAAGCTGGAGCGCTTGGGAGGAGTCCGTCACTACCAGGCCGATGCTGACACCCAGGCTGGGCTCACGGAGTGACAGAAGTCCTGGCCTTGAACAGGTCAAGTTGCCCCTTGTCACACCTCCCACAGGGACCCAAGTGACACTGAGGAAGATGAAGGCCTGGGTGGGAAGGGGCGGCTGCCAGGGCCCCGGCTGATGCATGAACCTGCTTCACAGGAAGCGCGGCGTGGCTCTGCAGTTCCGTGACGCTGGGGTCACAGAGGGACTGAGCGGGCCCGGAGTGCGTGCACCGGGTCACAGCTAAAGTGGCTTGCCCTGGCCGGCGGCTTGGCTGCAGCGTCGTCTTCTACACCAAGAGGCGGCGGGTTTGCTCCCCATCGGGGCGCGTACGGAAGGCAACTGATCAGTGCTTGCTTCTCACGCGGATGTTCCCTCCCTCCCTCCCTCCCTCTCTAAAATCAGTAAACATATCCTCAGGTGAGGATTTTAAAAAACAAAAATAAAGTGGCTTCTTCTGCCGGATTCTTCCTTTGCAGTCGGTGATGAGGGGCCGGGTGGCGGGAAGACTCGCCAGCGCCCTCTGATAGTAAGAGCCACCGTGCAGAGGGGGCCTGACGAAGCCCCCCGAGAAGTCTTCCCTCTCCCTCTTCTGGAGATGAAAGGCCTCTTGTGGGAGGGAAGCGGGCGGGACAGGTGTGTCTGCAGAGGGTCTCAGGGCCACAGCCACGGGGGCTGCGGGGGGGACCGGGACCTTGGAAGTCACGTGGCCACGGCCCTGGCGGCGCTGACTGGGCGGCAGGCGGAGGGGCTGCCTCCTGCTCTGTCCCGGGTGAGAGCTGTCGCGGACGCTCGGTTTGCAGGCAACGGTTCCAATCAAGCCACTTTGCTGTTGACTCCTGCTTCGGGAGTTTGCCAGTTAATCTTTCCGTAATTGTTTCGCCACGACTGTACAGCCAGACGCCTTACGCGGGACTCAGGGCGGGCCCGGCATCTAATTGGGGTCCCGTGTTGATGAACGAGCGGCGCTGCAGCCGGAGAACGGGCCCTCCAGGCCCCTCGCTGCGCGGCGGCGTCTGCCTCCGGCCTGGCGCGGTGACCATGCTGTCCCTGTGCTTCGAGGGGGCTGAGGGACGGCCGATGCCCAGGTGCTCAGACCCTCCCCCCCTCGGTCCTAATTAGCGCATGACACTACTTCCGACCCTGGGTTTGTGGAAGAGACGTTTCTGGGGGCAGCTCCTCAGAGGCGCCCAGGGCCGCCCCCTGCCAAACCTCGGACGCTCCCTCTTCCGCTGGAGCCTGGGCAGAGCGGGTCTGTGGGAGCCACAGCCACGGGACGGGGCGCAGGGGACCCAATGTCAGCAAGCGTCTCAGCGGACCATCGAGGGAGGATGTGGTAGGTCATCGTTCACTCCTTTCCAGAGTGAACGCAGCCCTCAAGGCTTGTCGCTCTCCCTTGTCTGCATCCGTGTGTCTCAGCTCTGTGCGCCAGGTGCACTCAGGGACTAACGTCCCTCACCTGTGTGCCATGTGTGTTCAGGGACTGACATCCCTCACCTGTGCGCCACATGTGTTCAGGGACTGACGTCCCTCACCTGTGCACCACGTGTGTTCAGGGACTGACGTCCCTCATCTGTGCGCCACGTGTGTTCAGGCACTGCTGATGGAGGGCCTAGTGCAGAGGTGACCGTAAGGGCCCCTTTCCCACACCTGCGCTGGGCCCCGCCAACTCTATGCCAACAGCCTTCTTAGCCGCCTTCACAGAGGACCAGAGCCCCAGCCAGGCTGGCCCCTGCACGCCTGTGGGACTGCAGCCCCCGCCAGTGACGCGAGGGCCTCCGGGACCTGCAGCCAGGATGCGGGGAGAGCCCCCACACGGGGGGGCGGGGGGAGTGGGGGCCTCCAGAAAGCACTGGAGACCCTGCACCAGGACAGTCTGTCTTAGGGGGAGGGGAGGTCAAACCATTTATCTTCCAGCTTTTTCCGTTTCCCGTGCCTCATGGGTCAGATCCCACCTGCTGGGCCTCCAGGCCCATGTCCCATGTCCAGTGGTGACAATGGCCCCTGGGCACCATTAAGGAAACCAGAGCCTCCATGGGCGGTGGAACTGCCACGGGGCCCTTGGCCTGCTCTGGCTGCAGCCACCGAGGGGTGCGCACAGCCCCGGGCGGACTCAGCCATCACGTTGCTGGGACTTCCCATCAGTGGGAACAGAGGGAGGGCGGGTGGCCCCCCGCACACGGGAGGGAGGCTGGGGTGGCTGAGCCCCTGGGAGGCTCACATACCGGCTCTGGTGCCGTCGTCGGCTTGTGGAACCCGGGGTTCAGTGTACCGAGAGCTTTGGCCTTGAAATGCTTTGTCCTGTTTCTTCCCCATTTTCACCCCCTTCCCTGGTTCCGTAACTGCTGGCTGCAGGGCAGGGCGCCCGCCTGCCCAGGTACGCGGTACACCTAACCCTAACCCTCCCCTGCGACCCCAGTGGGCCCGCAGGAAGACAGGGGGGCCCTGCCTGCTCCACCCTGCACGCACCTCAGGCCTTACCTCACTGTCACCTCCTTGTCACCCAGGGGTCTCCGGCCACACTGTCCTCTGTCAGCTCCCGGCGAAGCGCAGTGTGTGCAGAGGCTCCTGTGGAAGCCACGCACCCCTCCCCCGCGCCCCCGGCCTGGCAACTCCTGCTGGTGCTGCCACCCTGAGCTCCCGAGAGACTCTCCTGGGCCCCGGGTGTCACATAGCATCTGCTGTGCCCCACACGCCATCACTTCCTCCGCCTGCTGTGCTGTGTCCACTGGTGTCGTGACAAATCCACTCTGCATCTTCCTCTGAGCTTTGAGCCCACGCAGGCAGGGGCTTCGATAGTCTGTTCACTGCTGTGGCTTCAGCTGCTGGTCCTTGTCTCATAGTAGACGTCACACACACACCACACACGCACACACACGCACACACGCGCAGAATAAATGAATGAGCAGGTGGACCACAGAGCCCCGTTGTCTTCTCCGTCCTCGGTCTCCACGAGCCCGTAAGTGCCGCAGCACGAGTGGGACCTGCTGTCGCTCCCCCTCACGCCTGTCAGGACGATCTTTCAGGAGGTAATTGACTTAATTACGCCCCGAACGGGCCCTGTGGAGGGAATTAAAGGGAGACCGGAGAGACGGAAGTAGCCGGAACGGTCCTGTTGGGCCCAATTACCAGTCAAGACCGTGACGGAAGATCAGGTCTGGCTCAGCCAGGGCTGCCCCGCGTGACCCACGCTGTCTGCCTGTCACGCCTGCTCTGTGGCGTGTCGGGGGGTCTAGGAGACTGGTCTGCCCGTTTTACATGCCTGTTCATCTTCCCCAGAAGAGGTGGCAGGGTCAGGTTCAGCATTATGAGGACCTTGTGGGAGGTCAAGTGTCAACAAGAGCCGTCAGCCCTCCATCAATGAAAAATGTTATTTCTCCGGGTTTTGGGGGGCAGCCCTGATTCCAGGGCCAGAGTCCACAGGCATCGTTGTCAGAGAGTTCTCCGCCTCTGACTCGGTGATGTGGGTGTGGGTTGCCGAGGGAGGGCGGAGAAATGGCCCTCACAGTCCCGGAGGAACCCGGGGCACAGGACCTGTGTGGAAGCAGCGAGATCCCCTGGCTGTTAGGTGCTGTGACTGCCCGAAGATATAATTTAGTGCCTGGACTCTGAGCACAGAGGTTTGCGGGGGGCAGCAGGCCTGGGCCCACCAAGGACTGTGCACCTGTCTGACGCTTCGGATTACTCCTGCTTCCGGCGTCTCTGCCCGTCGGGGCTCCGTGCGCCAGCCCCGTCTGTTCTGCAGGGAGCACTGTGATCTTCCTCTCAGCACGTCAGGGACTTGGTGGCAGCTTGCCTTGTCCTCACTGTGTCCCTCTGTTCAGAGAAGCCCCAGCCATGGACTCAGATGTCTGGCCCTTTGCGGTGAGCCTCGGAAGGGGCGGGAAGGACTCGTCTCCTGTTCCCGCTCCAGACCCTGAGCTCCGTCTGGACTCAGCAACGTCGGGGCTGCGTCCGTTCTGTGGTGCGCTTTCCCCCGGCTTGCAGCGCGGTGCTTTGGTTTTGTTTTAAATGCTGGGGAAGATAACAACCCGCCGGCCACACACCTTCAGGATAGGGGCCCAGACCTCCCAGCCGCACTGGAGAGTTTTGAGGCGGCAAGCAGATGGGAGCCCTGTCCTGCTTTATAGGGTCCCTGTTCACCACGTCCTCGTTTGCATTCACTGGAGGAGCTGGTTAGTCGGGACAAACAGCCAACAGGGCGTAACGTGTACCCCTCTGCTTCCAGGAAAGGGTTTCTTGCCTGTTAAGCGTTCTTTGCCCAACAACATCTCCCTAAGATGAGGGTGGAAAGCCACAGACGTGTCCTCTTTGCTGTGGGGGGCAGGGAGGGTCACCAAGCTCCCCAAGTTACCTGAAATATTGTTCTAACAGAGGCCAGGTGGGGTCATGGATTATTTGACTTATTCTGAGAAGGTTCTTCGCGGGTTTCAAACGTGCCCAGGTCGAGAGACTGTTAAAACGGACCTCTCTGTGCCGGTCTCCTGGCTCCCACAAGCATGCGTGAGGGGCCAGTCTGATGTCACCTCTGTCCCCGCCTGCTCCCGAGCCCTGCTCCCACGTTGTTTTGAAACAGGTCTCAGATTTCTGTCGGTTCATCTCTGAATATCTTAGGCTACACCTCTAGGGCACTACACACTTGTTTTGATCATTATAACCACAGTGCAGCTTTCACATGTAAAGATATTCACAGTAATTCTTCAATAACATCGAGCATCGTGTTTTCTCGTTGTCCTAGGAAAGCTTTGTAGGCTTTTACACGGTTGGCACAGGGGTCCTTTTCCCCAGTGACGACGCTGGAAGCAGCTCACCGCCTGGCGGTGTGGGAAGGAGCCTCCGTGGCTTCGCGACCCCCAGCCCTGTTTCCGGCTCCTGGTCGCCTGGCTTACCGCTGTCTGTGCCCCGCGTCGAGAACGGCCTCTGCCTCTTCTCTGTGTGTCTCTCCCAAAGGACACAGGTCCCTGGACTGCGGGCCGGCCAGTAACCCGGGACGAGCTGCTTATCCTAAGATCCTGAATTGCACCTGGAAGACATTTCTTTCCAAACGAGGTCACGATCCTAAGGGTCGGGATGCCGGCATGTCTTTGTGGAGCCCACCACCCGGCACCCGGCCCGCGGCAGAGACTCGCTGAATGGTTCTCCGGCAGCAGGTGGACATGTAGGACTTTCTAACGCGTTCCCTTGCGCTTCAGATCGCTGTCCATGCAAAAGCCACATAAGAAAGGGAGAATTAGTTCCCTTTTCTGACAAAACGTGCTATAAAACCTTGGTTCCACGGGCCCCAGGCCGATGCGGCTGTGAAGGTCTCTTGAAGCTGATTTTTACCCAGGCTCGGTCCAAAGGTTTAAGCCTCCTCTAACCAAAGAAAAGGGGACGAGCACCGGGAGGCACTTCCTGGGCCCCGTGCTCGCTCCCGAATGTGGGTCACCCGGCCGGTGACGACTTAGACTTTCCTGTTCACCAGCACCCGGTGGCTGCCTGACACCTCTCTGGCAACCCCCCGGTTCTGAGAAATTAAACCAAGCAGGCGCCGTCTCTGCCAGTGAGCAGCTCGCTGACACCCTCCTAATAAAAATTCACTTGTGGAAGACGGCCTCATGGACGCGGGTAACAGTGTGGTGATGGCGGGGGCGGGGGGTGAGGGGCCTGAATGGTAATGGGAAGAAATGCAATAAGGATCAAATTTTAAAAATTCACTTGAACATGCCACTCACCGGAATTCTGTATCACTCTAGACAAGGAAAATGATTTCGGGAATGTGTCCCTCTCCTCGGCTGTGTAACGAATACAATTATCCTTACCCGCCTGCGCCGAGGTCGCTAGCGTGACCACGCGTGAGAGACCGTTTGTGGGAGGGGTGGCCGGGGAGCCCACGACAGGCCCCGCCGCTGCTCCTTGGGGGCCAGGCTTTATCGCCTTTCCGCTGCTGAGATCGTGGGAGGGGAAGATAATGAGGTTTTTTCTTCTTTTTTAAATCACGTCACAAAAGGTAAACAGAAGCTTAAGCCCCCAAAGCAACGAGCTCATGAACAAAGCTTTGGAAGGCCGTCCGCGCACAGAAGTCCTCCCATGACGTCCCCAAAGCCCTTGCAGGGGGGGCACACGGGTGAGGGGCAGGCGGACACTGCCTGTCTCAACACGGAGCTGGCGTGTCCCCGCGGCCACACCTGCGTCACCGTCCCCGCACGCCCAGGCGGCCCGGGGCTGACGTGTGAGCTCGGGGCCACTTCGTCCTTCCGCCTTCATGCAGGTGATGACACACAGCGTCGGGCACGCGGCGCAGCGCAGCCCCTGTGGAGCCGGTGGCAGCGCTGGATGTTTGAGCGTGGTAACCCGGTCTCTTCTCCCGCAGGGTGAGGTGGTTTTCTCCTCTGTCTGGTGAGCCCACGATAGCCCAGTCAAGGCCGACGGGGTCCTTAGTGGCTGTGCATCCATGTCTCCTGAGCCCCTACTTCCCACCAGTCAGAGGGTGGGAGCCGTTTACCGGCCCCGGGGGTCCCTGCGTGCACTCTGAATGCAGACGGAACGTTTTGTCGCCGCCCCATGACTGCGGGAGCCCCGCTCCGATGCCTGGGGGTGGGGTCCGGGTCTTCTCACCACCCACCGCAACCTGCTACCCCAGTCTCTCCCTCCTCATTCTCGTCTGCCGCCGGGTGGCGACTTTTACAGCCTGAGCCTGGCCGTGCGGGCTCCGCCGAGGGGTGACTATGTGAGCGGAGCTGTGGGCCACCCCAGCAGTTACTGTGTGAACCCCAGCGGCACACGCAACGCACCCTGTGCCTTCTCTGTGGCCCAGCGCCGTGGAGGCAGGCGCAACCGTTAACGCGCGCTCTTAGCCACGTCTGACCTGCCCTTTCCTGCCCACTCCTTCGGCCCTGCCTGCGCCCAGATGCCCTCACCCCGCCTCTTAGCCGAGCCTTGCACATTGGAGGGGCCACTGAGTAAGAGTCTCAGAACAGATGTTTCCCAAGTGCTGCCTCAGTTGGAGCCCCATGGAGAGATGAAGCCTTTTTTCTTTATGATTACGGAGCTCCGGCTGGCTTTTCTCAAGGAGGTGGCTAAGGCTTTCACAGGCAGCACGGTTCTCAAGGAGGGAAGGGAGCCCCGGAGTGTGTGAACCTCCCCAGACCCCATGTCGATGGAAATTCTCTTTTTCATTTTAGTTTTCTGAGCCTCTTTCACCCTGGTTTTCTACACAGCTCACGTTGAGACGGAGTGTTTCAGAGTTTCCTGTAGGCCGTTCCTATAGACCCGTGGGAGTTCCTGCGTGAATTACAGCCACAGAGGGAAACCCTGGGCAGCAAGGGCAGCCTCGTGGCATTTCCGTCTCCGTTTCCTGCGGCGGCTTCTGACTGGGAGGTCTGGCCCTTTGCCGTCTGTCTAGTTGCTGCTGCCGCTCGAACCAAGGGCCACAGGCTGGGGCTTAAACAGAAATTTAATTTTCTGGCAGTTCTGGAGGCCAGAGGTCTCACAAAGGAAAGAATTTGCTAGATTTGGTGGACGTGGCAGGGATGACAGAGCATGTTTCTGTGGATCAGGGTTTTCGAAATGAGAAACAGATGGTTGTGGATTGTCTAACACACACATCACCCAGTCATCCCCTTCCCTGCGACACACACACAGACACGCACACACTTACAGTCACAGATGCACACACAGACACACACAGACACACACACAGTCACAGACACACAGACATGCACACAGAAACACAGAGATGCACACAGAGACCACACAACACACACCTGGAACTTAGTTTTAAAAATCTCATGAACATTTTTCAAATAACTTTATTATCTCAGCTGGTCTCTACAGTAATCCCGTTAAACAAATACAGAGAAGTTGATTCTTTCCCATCGACATGTACGACTATGCAAAGACACAAGAAATGAAGTGACCTTTCTAGATGACACTCCTGTCCAGGCTCTGGGCTCTTCTCGGGAACTTACAAGGACACTTTAGGTCGCAAAGAACCTAACCTCAGCTCCTGTTGGCTAGAGTCAACAGGGGAAGTCAACATATCACATAACTGAAGTTCAAGGGCATATCTTCCTGGAAAGAATATCATCAGAGATCTGTCTCTTGACTCTGAATTCTTTAGCTTGTCCTGGGTTTTAGGGTACCTTCTCTCTTCGCGGTGGCGGGATGCCTACCACGCAAGCCTGAATTATCTCCTATAATGTCAGCAACCTCAGTAAAACAACGTGCCTCTTTCCCAAGCAACACGCAATCTGTTTTAGAGATGAACTCATAATGGAGGGGTATTCTCTTTCCCCATAGGCCCTGCCGGAGGATTGAGAGTCTTTGTTGCTGCATGAAGCGTTCCCATTTCTTTGCGCCTTCGTCCGTCCATCGCAGGCCAAGGCAGACATTGCCAGCCCATCATGGCGCGCTTCCCCAGGGTTTTCAGAACATCCTTGGCAGGAGTATAAGAAGCCATTTCCGATCAGAGGGACCTGGTGTGTGAGCTGAAACCTTAAGCCTCCTGGAGGCAGAAAGGCACATTTCCCTGTCATTAGCTCTTAGCTGGCTTTTTTCCTGAAAATTCATCAATCACCTGAATTTTTTTTTCCCAGAAGGCTCTCTGGCTGTCAAAGATAAGTATTTTCCCCAGTCAAACCTTAAGAGGCCAAATACCCATGGGAATGAATCTCCGAAGTGGGGACCACCCCACCCCGGCTCCCTCCTCTCCGTAGTGGACCAGGTCTCTAACCCCAAACTTCAGTGACATTTTTCATTGCCATTCAGCCCAGCCCCCACTTATAAGAACAGGCTCCAAATACGACCCACAGTGACGTCTCTGAATCAGAGCCTGAATATCAACTGGAACAATACGTCCCATGTAATTCGATTCAGAACTGCACCGACCGCTGTCAGTAAGTACAGGCGGTAACGCACCGGGACACACAGCTTGGCAGAAGTCGCAGAAACGGGAGGGTTGCTGTGGGGCAAGGAGAGCCCCCCCCCGCCCCCCCGCCCCTCCCCCGGTCTTTGTTGCTCTTGTTGAACCGGTGAGAGGTCGTGTCTTGCTCTCTAAGTGCCCAGAGCTTCATCACTTCACTGGGGCAACGTGCGGCCCCGGCCGGCGAGGTTTTAACTTTGGTTTTCGGTTCCCGCCTTGTCCCTTTTCTCTGGGCGCCTGTCTTATTTCTGTGAGTCCGACGCAGACTTAAAAAGCATGTGGGCCGCCTTTTCGCTGCCATTACTGCGGGGGATGGGGGCGGGGGCTGCTCTGGAGCAGACCCCAGAAACACCTTGTGGTCAGGCTGCCACGCGGCTGAAAGGGCCCCCCCTCCACGCTCTGCCCTTCCGCATTGTGGCCTGGGCCCCGAAACTCCACAGACACCGCTGTCCTCATGGCCCAGGGACAGCGATGGCCGCCCTCTGCGGAAACTGTTCTCATCCTCGTCGTCCTGCCTCTTCCGTGAGGAGCTTCACCGTCTTGTCTTCGATGAGGCCAGAACCTCCCACACTCAGGCCCCTGCAGAGCCTCCAGCGCTTGGTGTTGGCTGTCTCTCCACCGCGTTTGGGGGTCCCAGGGGGACAGGCCGCTTGGGCCTCTGAGCCACGACTCCCTTGTTTGGGGATTGTGGGGCGGGTCTCAGCCTCTCTTACACTGTGACAGCCGCCCAGAGACTGCGTGGCCTGGGGATGGGGGGGCCTTGATAGTGTTCTCCCTCACAAGGCCCCTGCTTCTTTGCAGGACCTGCTGGGGGCTCCCCCGCAGAGCTGGCCCGGAGGAGCTGGGGGACCCCCCCCATGACCCCACTTGATCACCTCCCAGAGCTTTCTACCTGGTCCTCACCACCCAGCCTCTCCCCCAAGCCCACCCACCCTGGGCCAGTCTCCCCGTCCACTGAGTCACCCAGCACCCGTCCCTCTACGTGCTGGCTCCCGGCGGGAGGACTGGAGACCCACTGCACTTGGAGGCTTGACAGGGACGGAGACTGAGGGCCCCGCCCCCGCCGCCACCCCGCCAGGCTGCCAGGAACAGCTGCCCTTGGACGCTCCCGGGGGCAGGATGGCCGCTGCCTCCAATCGGCGCTGTGAGTTACTCACCGGATATTAGCAGCAGCAGCGACGAGGGCAGGAAGGCAGTAATCACAGCCCAGGACAGCACAGGGCCACCCCGGGCACTGACTCACGCCTCCTCCACTGTCCTCTCCTCCCCAGACGGGGTCAAGGGCAGGACACACCTGGCCCCACTCCGGGGGAGTCCCCTGGCCCCACACCAGCTCTGCAGCTTCCTGGAAGCGTTGTCACTGCTGCCACAGCGTCCTGGTCAAGGGCAGGGTCAGAAATGGCTCAAAGTGCCGATGTGAGGTCCCCGCTGGAGGGCCGGGTGCCCTTGGGCAAAGGTCTGAGTGCGCCCAACCCTGTCTGATACTCCAGGTGGGAGCGTGCGCCGGGGGAGGCTGCGTGGGCTCAGGGAGAGAAAGTCTTGTGCCGCCGGAGCGCGATCCGGGCTGGTTTGCCCTGTCCCCTCCCGCTGCCCCCGCCCCGCCGTGATCCCTCGGCTTCCGCGGACGTGGTCTGCTGGGCTGGAGCAGGTGAGACTTGCCTTCCCCGAGGGGGCGGCGCTGGCCTCAGTCTGCCCTCCTTTCCACATTGGGGAGGCACGTGGGGTCCCGGAGGGACTTCTGAGCAGACAAAGCTCCTGTCCTCTGCTCCCACCTGCCCTAACGGAAGGCCCCCCCCCCCCACCCCGAGGGCACTGGGGCTTCCTTCTGATCCAGAATCGTCAACAGAGTTTAAATCCCGGGCCAGCAAGGCAGACGGAGGGGCGGCGTGGCTCTGAGCCGCGGGTTGCGGGGCAGAAGCCCTGGGTTGGCCGGGGGCCTGTCACGGCGGCGGGACCTGCGACACCCCCCCAGCACCGTCCACGCTGTCCCCGGCGCGCAGAGCCTGCGGGACTGGGCGGGGCTGTGCGGCAGCACGTGTCCTCTGAGCGCCGTCCGCGTGCCTTCTGGCTGCTTTGTCGCACGGGGGACACAAAAGAAGGGGGAGCTGCATCCCTGCACCCCAGCAGCTACCTCGTCACAGCCTGAGAGGCCACTGCCCCTGAGCTGCCGGTGAGCCCCGAGGGCAGCTCCTCCCACACGCGGGGGCCGTGACGGTCCCAGGGACCAGTGCGGGGCTGTCTTCTGCCACCAGGCCCCCCGCCGCCGTGCGGGGGCTGGGGAAGCAGGGACCACCCACCTTCCCCTAGAGCAGTTGCTGACAGTCACCTGTCACAGGCAAATAGGCGTGTCCCTGACAGGGAACGTGTCTTAGCTGGACTCAGCCAGGAGCAGCCCCCAAACCGAGGGTCAGGGGAGATGTGCTCCCAGAAGGCACTGCTGGGGACAGGGACAGTGTCCCCAGTTGCCACTGGGGACAGCAGGGCCACCCGCAGGGGACTTCCGGAGTGCGCCGTAGACGCACTTGGCACCTGTGCGTCTGACCGGGAGTGAGGGTCGTGCGCGTGCCCTGGAACGGGGTGCAGGGGGCGGGGGCGGGAGCAGACAGCTGCCTGTTAGAAAGGGTTGGGCTCTGTCTCCACCTCGGGTCAATGGGCACCCTTGGGGGTGGCAGCACAGCCCACGGTGGCCTCGTCCTTCACGAACGCTCCCAGGGGCGCTGTCACCTGGCCTTAGTGGACCGTCCAGCAGGAGGTACCGGCCTCCAGCGCAGCCACGCCGGTTCCCGCCCGTGAACTTGAATGAGACGCAGAGACGCGTGGACTTGGAGTCGCTGTAGAAAACGCGCTTTGCTGACCCCTGCACACCCCCTCTCTAAGTCCCGATGTCCAAGCTCTCCTTCCCGGCCCACCCTCTCCCGCTGAACTCTCTCTCCTTGTTGCGAAGAGTCAGAGTTGGGTTGTTTTCCCGGCTGCTCTCAGGGCTGTGTGGGGATGCGCGGGTGTGGACTCCGGGCCCCAGACGCAGCCGGGGCCACGGCTCGTGCAGATGCGTCTCTGCACAGCCCGGCTCAGAAGTCCCACGGTGGCCTGGGGCTCTCCATCCATGGGACATCCTGGGGATGGGCAGGGACAGTGACATCGCAGAAAAGGCCCCTGCAGGTCCTCCCAGAGCATGGAAGCAAAAGCTCCCCACGCACGTGTTTAGTTAGACTTAATGGGAACAGGGCTGTTTAAGCACAGCCTCCCCGTTGCAGCGCAAATCCGTCTATATTTTGTGGGGAAAAGAGGGAATTTAAACCGAGACTTCGGTCGTCCTTTGTGTGGCAGCCGGCACCGTGCCTCAGCGTGTTAGACACTCGATCACCCGCTCTGCCCGTTACACAAAAGCAAACGTGCTCAGCCACTGAATACCCGTGTCCCCTTGGAAAACATTAGGGCACGTGACGGAGAGACTTCCGTTCTTGTGAAGTGATGGCCTCGAAGCTGTCTAAACACAACACGCGTGTTTTCCCAGGGACAGGGACATGGGTTGTGGCCCTCGGAAGGTTTCGATGCTGCTGAAGGCGAGGCTGCCTCCTCAGCCAGCAGGCCCTCCACGCGGCCTGCGTCTCGGGCGTGGGCTGTTCTCCTACCCGGGGAAGCTCGCTGTGGGATTTGGGTTCAGATTTCTGTTGGGAGGGTCCAGTGTTGACGTCCGTGCGTGTTTGTTCGTGGTCAGACCCAATAGCTAGGAGCCCGCAGAGAGGGGCCTGACAGAGTTCTAGCCTGGGCGTCAGGAGGTCCGGCTGTGTGACTTTGGGTGAGACGCCCCCCTCTGTGCCTGGGTGTTCTCACTGAGAAGCTGATCAGAAACTTTCCCCTCGGCCCATTCTGTAAATTAATGCTTCCTAAGTCAATGACTGTCACTGGAAACATCACACCTTGTGAAGGTCATCCAAGGACACTTCCATGAACAAGCCGGGAGGGGCACCCGGGCTTCGAGGCTGACTGGCCTCCTGCTCCCTGCATGACCCCAGGCGATTTCCCTGGTCACTGTGCCTCCCCCAAAACAAAGGGCTTTCGGGGTGAGAGGGGACACGCGTTTACTGCTCAGGTGGAAGCCCAAACGGCGTTCCGACAAGGAGGCAAAGGCCAGGCGTCTTTATGAGATGGGAGGGGACGATGATAACACATCAGAGCGGGCAAGCATTTCTGCGGGAGCCGATAACGTAGAGACGCTGGTTCTAAACAGTGTCTTTAATTTTGAGTCCTGCAGCCATCAGTCTCGTAGTCAAATATCTGCTTTCTTGTTTTCTCTGCAAAAAAAAAAAAAAAAAAAATTCCTTGCAGCACATGGTGGCTTAGGCCTGTCTGGGTTTATTTTGCCATTTTAACACTAGAGGTTTAAGGATCAGACATGCAAGGCTGTTCCTCTGGGCTGGCAGCTCCGGTTCCATTTTTTACTTAAAAACTTGTTTGTTTATTTATTTTTAGAGAGCAGGAAAGGGAGGGAGAAAGAGAGGGAGAGAAACATCACTGTGTGGTTGCCTCTCATGTGCCCCCATCTGGGGACCTGGCCCACACCCCAGGCCTGTGCCCTGACTGGGAATTGAACCTGTGACCCTTTGGTTTGCTGGCTGGCGCTCAATCCACTGAGCCACACAAGCCAGGGCCATGTTTTACGTTTTTGACATAGAAAACGGGGGCTGTGATAACAATCGTTCCTACGTCCCCGCTTCTTAGGACCATGAACGACAATAATGGTGAAGTGCTCCCACGGGGGCCTGGCCCGAGCGTGCTCAGGAGCTTCCGCTGGCATTGGGCCTTGTGGGGGCAGAGGCTGAGGCTGGACCGGAACCCGCAAAGCTGAGCCAAGGGGACGCCCAGACGCAGAGAATGACGCCATGGATGCTCGGAGGCCAGGAGGAGCGTGGCATGTCTGGGCCCCAAGGACGGCCCTGGAGGGGGCCCTGTGACTGACAGCTGGCACGCACGCAAGGCCGGGCGCAGGGCGGGTCTCAGACGGAGGACGGAGGCTTGGTGCCCTGCAGGGCAAGAGGGGAGTTCCTGCCAGGTCTGGGACAGGCGAGGTGCCGGATCAGGGAGATGGCCCAGAAAGATGCAGCTGATTGGGACGGAGGGACACAGCAGGACACAGCGGGACACAGCGGGAGGCAGGGGAAAGGAAGCCACTCTGGCTGCAGGCTTAGCCTCCGGCTGACCCGGGTCCCCTTGGAGTCCCTGGGGGTAGGCGAGGCTGTTTCCCAGCTCATGGCCCAGAGCTGATCTGTGACTGTCGCTGGTCAGGGAGCCATTGGTTGGTCCGTGCACCATGGGTAGGAGGTGGCAGCGGCCCCGGGTGCAGCACACATGTCACGTGGCCCCGCGGTGGCCCTCTGCAGAGCCTGAGGGAAAGGTCCCCCTCTGTTCTGCCTCCTTGAGACCTGGCCTCCAGCACAGACCTCCCTGGTCCCCATCTCCTGCAGAGCTGGCTGCTGTCACCTTACGGAACCCAGCTGAGAGCACAGTTTCCTTCACACCCTGTAGGAACCCCCTCTTTAGTGCAGGCAGGATCTTAAAAAAAAAAGAGCAGCGAATTCTGTGGAGGGCAAAGGAGCCGTCGGACGCATTTAAATGTACTTATTTAATAGAAACACAGCAGAGCAGCAGGTGGCAGAGAGGCTCCGAGTGGGGACGAGAGACGTTTCAGGTGAAATGTGCAAACATGTGCTGTTTAATACAGTCGGGGCGCCATCCGTCCCTGTCGCTCTGGTACTTTAATCTCGGTTCCATCACATTTGTCTTCCCGGTGTCAGGTGGAGACCACAGAACACGAAGGTGCTCAGTTGGCTCGGCCTGACCTGAGAGGGACATCTCATATAAAGCTGCCACGAACCCAGGGTTCAATTTCTAAGACTTCGTGTGTTAGATGATTAAAAGTGTGTGTGTTGTGGGGGGCTCCCGGAGAGTCCCCAGCCCTGTGACTGACTCTCACCTTCGAAACGCATTTATTTCATTTGGGTACCTGTCTCGGCCCCTGACCTTTCCTGGAGATGGCTATCGGTGAACTTTGGTTTGAACATTCATCTTGTTCAGCTCGCCGGTGAACGGTCCCTCCGCCCCCACTGAGGTCCCTGGACCCGGGGCTCCGGGAGCCTTGCAGAGCTGAGGCCGGCACCACTGACGATGCTGAGAGCAGGCTCGGGGTGGGGGCGGGGCGGGCGCTGCTCAGGGTCGAGGCTTTCAGAGCCAGGAGGGGACCCTGCTCCTGCCCTCGGATGCAGGGAGACAAGGACAGCCCAGGACCAGCACGGTTACTGCCTTGTTTGCCATTCAGTCCTCATTGCGGCCAACACTGAGATCAGCGGGAAGGTATGTGTGTGAAATACGTCATTAAGAACAGCTCATGCCCTGGCTGCTGTGGCTCAGTGGACTGAGCGCTGGCCTGCAAACCAGAGTCACCGGTGCAATTCCCAGTCGGGGCACCTGCCTGGGCTGCGGTCCAGGTCCCCATTTGAGGGCATGTGAGAGGCAGCCACACATCGATGTTTCTCTCCCCCTCTCTCTCCCCACCTTCCCCTCTCTCTAAAAATAAATAAATACAATTTAAAAAAAGAAAAAAAAAGAACGGCTGATCATCCTGCGCCATGACCACCGAGAAGGGGATCGTAAGGAATGATTGATAGCAGGAGACTCAGAACCATTTATCCCAAGCATTGCCTTTGGTGACGCCAGGACATTGGGTCATTGTTGTGGCTCTCGGGCTTGAAATACCCTTGACCTTCAGGTGAAATCATTGGAGACCAGACCTCTTCCTGCCAACAAAGCTGGAAGCAGCTTCTCTTCATTAATCCCAAACCCGCCTCAGTCCAGCCTTGTGCCAAGGACTGGTCTGCAATGGGGACGCACGGGGGCGGTGGAGGGGCAGGCAAGGGCAGGTCCACAGGCCTAGGAGGCCCTCTTCCCCTCCCTTTGAAGAACTCCTACGCCTGCGCAGTTACTTCCTTCGGCTTGCAGGGAGCTCTCTCGCCCGAGGAGCCTGCAACCAGCGGCTCGTGAAGTGCATTCTGGAAAAACGCACAGCTGCCGTCAGAGCGCCTGTGACAGTGTGACTTGGAACAGCACGGATGCCACACAGTCCTCTTTCTTGGAGAAAGGGGAAGGGAAACCTGGACGGAGGCCCCGCTGTGTGGGAAGCACCAGGCCCAGCGCAGGCTGGGGGTGGGGGGGTTCTAGTCATCTGCACGGGCACACACAGCCTTCCTGACTTCTAGGGCCCTTACCTTCTGCAGCTCCAAGGCGACCGCTCCTATGTCCCATGTCACCAGGGACACACCCCAGGCCTGCGTCTCAGGGACCTGCAGCCAGTGAAGCCTGCAGCAGGGCGGGGAGGGCACCAGGCCACCACCGCATCGCCAGGAAGGGACATCACCATTCAGAATCACTCAAAGACCAACACATGGTGCGGCCATGTCTCAGACCCCAGCAGCAAAGCGGCCAGTGTCCCCAGCTCTGCTCCCCAGCAAAGCGCGCTGGCCTTTGACGGGACCCCGAGTCCCAATGACAGCGAGGAACCCACCCTTCTGCGGACAACCACGCTGGCCCCCGGGGGACTCCGGCCGATGGTCACGGTCGCAGACCACACCCCCTGCAGTCCCCGGGCCCAGGTGCGTTTCTCGCGCTCTCCTCCATTTCTCTGTGCTCCTGCTGTTTAAGGCCCGGCACTGCTGACATTAACGTCTTGCAAGACACGCCGGTGGGATGTTTCCGGGTTCGAGTCCAAGAAGAGGCAGGTGGGAGCCGTGACATGCACGGGTGTCACAGTCTCTCACTGGGTCGTAGCCAGAGATTCCTGACAGAGGCACAGGGAAGCTGGGGCTGAACCACGGTTTCCCAAGAGCGTTCCAGACAAGGGAAAGCTACGGGGGCTCATCGCCACCAAACCAGGATGACGTGAATGACAAAGCGTCTTCCTGAAGAAGCAGAAAACGGTCAAAAATATGAACAATACAATGGCCATAAATACATACCAACAATTGAATCTAAAAAATAACCTAAGTGGCCAAGCCGAGCAGAAACAGACTCAGACACAGAGAGCATTTTGACGGTTGCCGACGGGAGGAGGGTTGGGGGCTGGGTGAAGAGGGGGAGGGGCTGAGAAGCAGATTGGCAGTCACAGAGCGGCCGCGGGGAGGTCAGGGACAGCCAGTGATACCCTAACCACTCTGCGGGGTGTCAGATGGGTGGGAGATGTATTGGGGTGATCACTTAGCAAGTCACGTAATGTCTAACTGCGGGGCGGACACCCGAAACTAAGATAACGTATGCCAACTGTCACTGAAAAATAAAAATGATTTAAAATAAAAACATTAAAAAAATGAATTAGGATTTTAAAGGTCTTGCTTATTGACATGGCTCCCATCTGTTCTAATGGCCAATGTTCAGCCTTCCTCCTGCCGGGAAGGAGGCAACTCCAGAGACACGGGGCTTCCTCAGGCCCAGGAACCCTCACACCGTCACCTGGGCTGGGGGAGCCGCCAGGGGGTCAGGAAGCTGGGCGCCCCCCCCCCCCCTGGCCCCGGCTCAGATCGCTCAGAGCGCTGTCCCGGGGGGCGGGGGGGGGGAGGTGCCCGCCCCTGGCTCTGCAACAAGCCCCACAACTGACCCATCAGCACGGCCAGGGACACAGCATCAGGCCGGTGCTTTCCGGGCCGGGTCCCCCAACCCATCCCCCAGGGCTGGCTTTCTTGCCACCACAATTGGACCGTTTGTCCCAGAGCCAGGGCCATCAGCGCGCACAAGGCAGCTTCTCGTTATAACCCCCAGTGGATCCGCACGAACCTACTTGAGTTCCTCTTCTGGACAGAGACCTCCTCCGCCAGGCGTTTGCCTGGAGCACAGTTTTACTTCCTAGTTACAAACCCTGAGAAATTGCTTTCATAATGGAGAGGCTGCCCGAGCCTCAGCCACTGAGACGCAAGCCGTCACCAAGGAGCCTTATTCTGCCAAAGGTGTTTATGATCATTTCCTCCCATGGCCACGGTTTCACACCCGTCACGTGTATTTTTGGTCACAGTTACCAGGCTTGTGTGTGGTCTTGGGTGCACACCCGCCGATTTGTCTTGATGCGGGGCTCAGGGACAGAGCCCAGCAGCCTGGTGTGTGCACTGAGCCCCCGGCGCAGGGAGAGCCACGGCCACGGGGATGAATGACGTCTGAGTGGTGCCACGGGACCTGGAGTCCATGCTCCGCACTCAGGGGACGATCCTGGAAGCCAGCCAAGCCTGTGGACTTCCTGGCGAGCTGCTTCCTGGCGGGGCGAGTCCTCGGAGCGAGTCCCTGAGGACACCTTCATCCACAAGCAGCACCTACCCAGACGGCCTGGAACAATCTTTGAAAACTCCTTGCTTAAAATGTATGAGCTCGGATCCTTCCCGGGGCTTCCCGCCAAAGCTCGGCGCTCGGTCTCTTTGTCCGTCTGCTCCCATGTCATCGCCCACTGCCTCTCCATCCTGCCCCCACGCTGGGTCTCTGAGGCCCGGCAAGGCTGCGAGGCCGCGGGGCCGAGCCGCCCTTCTGTCTGAGCCGCCGTGGCCTTGCACAGCCCCCCTCTGTGCCCTGCGCCCCACCCCAGGCCCTGACGCCCCTCCCGTGGGCACCTTGCCCTCTGACCCCCACCTGGGCGGCTGCCTGCCTCTTTGTCCCATGGCCCCGCTGGCAGATGCAGAAGGCCTGCACTGTGAGGCGGGCCAGTTGCCAGAGCCCTGGAGCTCAACCAGCCCCCCCGCCTCACCTGATCCTAGAAACAGTGATGGGACCTATGGTATAAATTGCCCCCCTGTGGAATGGGGCTGGAAAACTTGCCCGGGGCCTAACCGACCTAGGAGCAGAGCAGCGTGCCCCGTGTGGGCTGGGGTGCACCGTCTCAGACCCCAGCCGTCGTGGTCAGCGCTCCCAGAAGCCCAGCTGACTGCCACCTGCCTGACCCGGGCCCTAGTGACCCCCTTGGGAGACAGGACAGACGTGGTGCGTCCCTGCCGGACACCTGCTTAGCGCTGTGCGAGGGTGGCTGTCGGGGCGGGAGGCTCAGGCCTGCCGGCGGGGCTGCCTCATGGGAAGGGGGACACGAACCCCAACCCTTGAACATGGAGCTGCGCTCTGATGGGATCCTCTCCTGCAGCTGCGGCCAAATACTCGGTCACAGGGGAGTGTGATCAGACGCACAGCCAGCGAGGTCAGGAGGTGCGCAGCCAACGGAGGCGCGGGGGTCCCCCGCGGGCACCGCTCACCCCCACCCCTTCCCACCCGGCGGGACGGGGAGGCACGCGGCCACCCAGGCCACATCTGCTTTTATCAGCTTTTATCCTCCCGGATGGCAGCCTGCCTGACGTCTGCCACTCGGGCGGACAACATTCACTTACGCCTACACAAATGAGATCAATTCTTATCCGACTCGCAGGTCAATAGGATTTGGGGAAGCTGCGGAGTTCTAGAGATTACATTATTGTGAGGGCCGCAGAGTTAAACACAACGGAGGCCCAAATGGGGGAATTATTTGGCTGTCACTCAGATGTCCCCTCCCTGGCACCGTGCCAGCGGGCTCTGCGTTCTGCCGGCCCTTTAATTCCTGGCTGGCCCCTTCCCAGACACCACAGGGCTCCCCCATGAACTGCAGGGACCAGAGCCACATGTCCCCCATCCGGGGGCCTGGCACACACATGGGGATCCATGAGACCTAAAGAGCAGGGACGGGGGCGGCCAGTGGGGAGTGATCCTTTCCCACCCGCCACTGCAGCCTCCCCTCCCCCAATGCTCTGAGCCTGGAGGCTGTCCCTCCAGGAGACATCGCTGCCTGCCGTGGGGCACTGCCTCTGTGGAGACCCCTTCTGGGGCGGTCTTTTCTGCAGACCCCTGCGCAGACCCTGCCTCCCCCTGTGCTGCGCACAAGCAGCCAATGTGCCTTCCTTGGGGACAGGCAGAGAAAGCCGCAGGGTCCCCACCCACACGTGTTGAAGTGGGCTGATGGGTCCCTTGCTCCAAAGCTACTGCAGAGGCAGGTGGGCGCCAGGCCCCGAATCCGGCTGCACACGGAGGAGCCGGTTTTCACACTGAAGTCATTTTTAGGGAGAGTGATCAGAAAGTGGCTGAGCAGTGGCTGCTGTGAAGTGAAGCAAGTGACATTTCAGAGCAATTAATCATGTGTCCCCGGAGACAAGCTGCGAAGGGGGAGCAGGGGGGCTGAAGCCCTTCCTTCTGTGGTTTCTCCTCTGCATGGGCTTCGGGCTGGAACCCTCGGGGCTACCTCCGCCCCCAGCGTGTCCCGCCGCTCCGCAGGCCGAGCGGTAACCATCAGCGGAGCTCACCTTGCTCCCCGGGTTCGACTCCACTTTCCCTTCCCTGTGGGAACGCGCTCAGAAGCGTTGCTGAGAAGGCGGAGGTGCGCCCGCCCTGCCCCCGCCTCTCCTGGCTGACAGGTTCCCCCTTCCCCCGAGGCGGTTGCCGGAATCCTGCTCAGGCTGGGGGTCCTGACGCAGCCAGAATCCGGCATTCTCGAAGCTTCAGGAACGCTCGCTGGCGTCCCAGCAACGGCGGGACACCCACTCTGTGGCCCGTTGCCTAGACAAACACACGCAATGCCCCTGGAGACCCCAGGTTTGCCCCAGTCCCGCCCCTGCCTTCCACGCCCACCCACTCAACTCCAAAGCTCCCCTGACCGTCCTGGCCTGCAGGCGTCTGCTTCCTGGTCCTGCCTGCGCTCTGCCTCCTCTCCCCAGAGATGCAGTCCCCCGAGCACAGGGACTTTTATTTATCTTGGTATCAGCATCACCTGCCCAAAGCTGTGACCCTTCAGGTCACTGGGTAAGTGTCTGCTGCCTGAGCGCACGTGCTGATGCCGGAGAAAACTTGGATGAACCTGAAACACCCACAGGGACCTGAGGAAGGATCAGGACGGCTCGGGGGCCCCGCTCGCTTTAGGCCTGGAGGGCAGCCAGGACAGCAGCGAGGTCCGGGGTGTGACTCTGATGGGAGGGAGGCTTTGGTGACAGGTCTCCCGGTCCGTCCGTTCGTCCACCCATGGTTCATGCGACCCTGCTTCACCCAGAGAGATTCTGGCCTCGCTCCTTCCCTCGCTTTAAGAAACACGTGGATGTCCGGTGCTCCAGGGTCCGTGCCGGGTGTAGGTCTCTGGTGACAAGGTGATGACTAAGAGCCAAGTCCTGCCCGTAGCAGGTACCCCACCCGGGGGTCTGCAACGCACACACGCACACCTGCGCCACGGCAGCGCCCACGGCTCCGCCTACACCTACGCGCACCTGCGCACACGGCTCCCCGACCCACACTCCAGCCGGTGCTGGAATGGAGAGCCCAGGGGCCCGAGGAAGAAAGCTCAGGTGGGGAGAATAACCATCTGAGTTTGAAGAGATGGGGACGGGCCGACCACAGGCCGGGAGCCGGGGGGGGGGGGGGGGGGGGCGGGGGGGGGGTAGGCGGAGCCACCCGCCTCACAGCCACGGAGGAAGGGCCTTAGAGCCTGGCCACGCCCCTGCCTCCTAGGGACATAACACGAGACGCACCAGGCCGCCACTCTGTGCATTATACACGTGTCTAGCCACTCTTCTGTGCACTGAAACGAGTATAAAATAATATTGAATATCAACTGGGATTGAAAAATTAAAAAATAAAAGTTTTTAAAAACTGGAAAAAAATGTAGTTCAGAGGCCCACCAGGGGGCGTTACAAGATAACTTATTGTTCGGCACCAAATCCCTGCCTCCAGGGTCTGGGGTTGGTGTTAATTCAAGGGCGAGGGGGGAGCTCTGGGGCGGGGGGGGGGGGGGGCGGGAAAAGTCCTTGAGTGGGAGGCTCCCGGCAGCCAACCGCCACTCCTCCGTAACAGCAGAGGGGGGCCGGGCTGGAACCCCAGAGGCGGAGACTGCAAGGCCGATTCGGCTCTTACATTTCTGTGCTTTTCTTTTTTACAACCTTAAAATACTTTTACATTTTAATATTTCAATTACAGTTGACATTTAATATTAGTTTATAATAGTTTCAGGTTGCAGCGTAGTAATAATTATGTGTGGTGCCATGTGGGTAGGGCACCTTCAGGTGCGGCCTCATCCAGGACTCAACAGACATGGCACCGGAAACCCATCCCCTGGTCCGACTTCTCTGCCTGACGCTTTGTTCCCAGGCCCCACCTGGTGGCCCAGCAACTCCCTGTGCTCCCGCCCTCAGATCCTCTGGTGTCAGATCTGGTGGGAAAGAAGCTGGGACTCCCACAGCTCTGATGGCATCCCAGGGGCCAGCGTGGGCCAGGGTGGGGGTGCCACGAGTTAACCGCCATCTCTAGGGCGCTTGAAGAGCCCGGAGCCTCACTGGGGCACATGGACTAAATGTAGGGTGGCGTGATGACCCCCAACAGAACCAGAGAGCAGGCGCACACTGCCCGGGGGTCCTCGGTCTCCGCTCCCCGACTCCCCCTTGTATAGGTAGTGAGGGCTGTGGCGGATCCCCGCGCTCCTGGCTTGCTGGGCCGGGGCTCCTCCCACATTGCCTCAACCACTCCCTGGAGTCCCAGGGAACTCCTCCATCCTGCTGGGCGTGGAGACTTCGGCCACGTGACCAGCCCACCTCCCTGCGGCTCCCAGCCAGCCCCTCCCCACTCTCCGAGGTGTCAGTTTTGTTTTGCTTTAATTTTATTTATTTTTTGTATGTCCATATAAAATTTATTTATTTTTAGTTATATTTTATTCATTACGCTATTACGCTTGTCCCAATTTTCCCCCTTTTGCCCCCCTCCACCCAGCAGCTCCCCACTCCCTCAGGCAGTCCCCCCACCATAGTTCATGTTCATTGGTCATGCGTGTAAGTTCTCTGGCTGCTCCCTTTCCTGTGCTGGCCTTTACATCCTGGTGGCTGTTCTGTGACTTTCTCTTTGTGCTTCCTAATCCCCTCCCGCCTCACCCATCCCCCACCCATCAAAACGCTCTCCGTATCCATGCTTCTGTCTCTGTTCTTGTTTGCTTAGTTTGGTTTTTAGATTCAATTGTTGATAAATGTGTATTTTTGCCACTTTATTGTTAATAGCCTTGATCTCCTTTTTCTTAAGTCCCTTTGACATTTCATATAATAACAGCCTTGATGACGATGAGCTCTTTTAGCTTCACCTTGTCTGGGAAGCACTTCATCTGCCCTTTCATTCTAAATGATAGCTTTGCTGGGTAGAGCAACCCTGGTTGTAGGTCTTTGCTTTTCATCACATTGAATACTTCTTCCCAGTCCCTTCTTGCCTGCAAAGTTTCTTTAGAGAAATCAGCTGAGAGTCTTATAGGCACCTCTTTGTAGGTAACTCTCTGCTTTTCTCTTGCTGCTTTTAAATTCTCTTTATCTTTAACCTTTGGCAGTTTAACTATGATGGATCTTGGTGTGGTCCTCTTTGAAACCCTCTTGTTAGGGACCCTCTGTGCTTCCTGGACTTGCATGTCTATTTCCTTCACCAAATTTGGGGAGTTTTCTTTCATTATTTTTTTCAAACAGATTTCCAATTTCTTGCTCTTCCTCTTCTCCTTCTGGCACCCCTATGGTGCAAATGTTATATTGTTTGAAGTCCCCAAAGGCTGCTTATGCTAGCCTTGTACCTTTTCTGTGTTTTTTTTGTTTTTTTTTAATTCTTTTTTCTTGTTCTTCTGGTTGGTTGGTTTTTGCTTCCTTACGTTCCAATCACTGATCTGATGCTCAGCTTCGTCCACTGTATCGTTGTTTCCCTGTACATTGTTCTTTATTTCAATCAGTGCATCCTTGGTTTACGGTCGGATCTTTTTTATGCTGCTGAGGTCCTCACTAAGCTCCTTGAGCCCTCTTATAACCAGTGTTTTGAACTTGCATCTGATAGACTGCTTATCTCCATTCTGTTTAGCTCTTTTTCTGGAGTTTTGATCTTTTCTCTCATTTGGGCCAGGTTTCTTTGTCTCCTCGTTTTGGCAGCCTCCCTGTCTGTTTCTGTGTATTGGGTAGAGCTGCTATGACCCCTGTCTTGGTCGTGTGGCCTAATGTAGTAGGTGTCCTGTAGGGCCCAGTGGTCCAGTCTCCCCTACCACTCAAGCTGGGTACTTGAGGTGGGTCCTTCATGTGGGCTCAGGACACCCTCCTCCTGTAGTTGAGCCTTGGTTGCTGTGGGCAGGTCAATGGGAGGGATTTACCCAGGCCAGTCAGCTGGAAGAACTAGCTGTGACCACCTACCACCAACCTCTGCCCTCCGTGGAGGATCAGGGGCAGGGCGGTAGTGCTCTGATGTGGTCTGTGGCTCTCCACTGGCTGCACTGGCTCTGGGGTTTCCCGGATGGGGCAGGCCAAGGTCAGCCCTGACCTGTAAAGCAATCTGAGGTGGCTGCTACTCGGAGATTCCCAGGTGAAACCAAGCTGTGAATCTAGGCTGCCTGCTGCTAGTGCCGGGCCTGGGGCTCACTGAGGCTGGGTGTTGCTTGTTTGAGAGGATTGAGGAAGTTGTGAAGCAGGAGCCAGGACCAGCCATTCATGTGGAAAAGCCGCTGGAGTGGGCCTGTAAGTTGGGGTGGAGTCTCTGGGGATCCCCAGGGCGGGGCAAACAGTGTCAGCCAGGCTGATGGAGTCTCAGATGTGGCACCAGCCTGCCGGCTCTGTGACTCTGTGGGGGAGGGTTCAAAAAAGGGACAATGGGCTGCTTTTCTGTCTGGAAGAAAAGGTTCCTGCCTTGATGCCAGACACCAGTTCACCCCTGTAGGCCTCTGGTGCCTTTCAAGCTGCCCCCCTGGTGCTGGAGCTCGGGAGGAGTCTGATTAAGTCCCTGTGTGGGTTCTTTAAGAGGAACTGCTTGGGACTCTAGAATTTTCTTCCACCAACTGAATCCCTGCTGGTTTTTGCAGCCAGAAGTTACAGAGACTTATCCTCCTGGCAGTGGGACCTTGGACTGGGGGCCTGATGTGGACCCAGGACTCCTCCCTCCTGAGGTTTCCCTCCCGAATTTTTATCCATCGCATGTATACGTGGGACCAGCCTGTCCTGCTGGTTCTGCGTGGTGGCGGTTCTGGACTTTAGTTGTGACTTGGTGTGGCGGCGAGGAGGTGGCCGTGCCTGCCTGCGCCGCCCTCAGGACCGGAAGTCCTGTTTGGCTTCCATTTTAATTCTGCCTCCCAGGGCAGCGTCACCGCGTCTTGTCACAGTGGGTGAGGGTGGATGAGGGTGTTAAGGGGTGACGCTGATGACCAGCCTCCACGGAGCTCCGGGAGACAACCCTGAAACTATTTGTGAGGCACGTGGTGGCCGTCACCGTGAATTAACGGCCTGCTGCATGCCAGACAGTGATGGGCACGCCACCTGCGCTCCCTCAATTCCTCCCAGCGTTCCCACATGTCCTGTTGCTTCTATGGGAAGAGGAAGATTTGGTAGAGTGTCATCTAGAGGCACCAAGGTTGCAGGTTCGATCCCCGGTCAGGGCACGTGCAAGAACCAACCAGTGATGCATCAGTAAGTGGAAGAGCAAATTGATGTCTCTCTTTCACTCGCTCTCAAATCAATAAATTAAAAAAAATATGTTTTATAAAGAGTAACCCTTGGGGCTTGGACAGGCATTAGCAGAGGACGTGTGATGATACACGCATTGCTGCCAGAGGCTGAGGTCGTGGGCCAGAGAACGCGAGACCCCACTCCTGCCTCCCCAGAACGCAATCTGGAGGGATGGACGCAGACGCGGCCAAGCCAGCGCCCCCGGGAGCCCCCACGTGCAGGCTGTCTGGCCCTTCAGTGGGCGAGACTGGACGCTTCCGGGGGCAGCGGTGCAGCAAGACACCTCTGGGGTGTCCCTGCAAAGGGCGTCACAAGTTTCAAGCGCAGTTGGTGCAAAGCGCTCCCTCCCCTCAAAAGACGGGCGGGAAGGGAGCGTGGCGGCCCCGGGCCTGCGCGTCTCCGCCGTCCCAGGTGGCCATCAACGCTCCTCCTCCGAGACTCTGCCCGGTTTGTTCCTGCGACAGAGCCCTGGGTCAGCACCGCTCCCACATTGTATTTAGCAGAAGTAATAAAACGGTTCTCTCCATGGGCTTTGCCAACTGGATGTTGTTATTTCAATTTTTTTTTTAAAAGCAGCAAACAAAACAAGAAAGGAGCCCGAGTGACCTGCTTGAGGGAAGGAAGGCCCACGGGGAGCTGGCGGAGTCCGTCCAGGCCGCTGGGCACCGCCAGCCCAGGCCACACCCCTGGCCACCCGGGGGCCCCGAGGCGCGGCCCCTGCCACGGAGGGTCTGGTCGCAGAACTGCAAAACCTGCTTTCAATCCTGACCTGACAGCGAGCGGGTCCGTTGGGCTCTCTGTCCCTCACTCCTTTGTGACGCGAAAGAAGACAGATTCCCGTCTCCGCGCGCGAAGGTAAAGCGAGGCCCTGCGGGCGGGAGCTTGCGTGGCGCAGGTGCGTGGGGACGGCTCAGTCGGTGCGGTGGCGGTGGTCACAGCCGCGGACTCTGCCGCCGGCTGGTTTTCCCAGGCCGACCCGCTAATAGCGGACGGTCCACCATCTCCGTCTAAACGGGGGGTGGATGGAGCCGTGGGCAGCGCTGGAGGTCAAGGGCAGCCCTGTCTAAGGCAGACAGAGGACGGTCTCCTGGTGGAAACGGGGCTGAAGACCCGCCTTTGGGGAAAATGAAGCTTCTGTCCCAGTGTAACCCAGGCGGCCTCAGGTCGTCTGTGCAGACCTCCCCGGGAGGCTGGAGATGGGGGGACAGGGAGGGCAACTTCCTCTGGGCACGGAGGCCGGACAGTCCCGGGTCACGGCGCACAGTCCCCTGAGAGGGCCCCCCAAAGGCACACTCAGACCGCCCTTCTCTGCACGCTGGGAACACGACGGATTGCCGTGCCTGGGGGGTAAGGGTTGGGGAACCTGGCCAGTCGTTTTACTTCCTTGTGGTCCAAGAGCACGCAGAGGTGTTAATCCATTTTTCTAAAACATAACCTTTGCAGAAATGATCGTTGTAGTTAATTCCTGATAAATTTAAACCAGGAATGTTCTTCTCCCCAGAGTGTCTCAGAGTTCCGGGCAGTCAGCCAGAGCCAGTGCCGCAGGCCGGAGGGGCTGGTGGGTGAACGTCTCCGCCCCCGCCCCAGGTGGGGTAGCTCCCCGTGCGTCCCCTGCTGTCTCCTCGCATCCCTGGTGGCTTCAGCCCCAGCACCCACATTGGTCTCTCCCTTTGCTCCCCGACCTCAGGCCTCCAGTGACAGGACTGGCACCCAGACCCCCGTCTGCAGCTCTGCTTTTTTTTTGGGGGGGGGGGGGCGGGCGTAAATAAATACCAAGACCATGTTAGGTCCCCAAGAAATCGGAAGCCCCCAAGTGGGCCTCTTTCTTCTGTTCTTTTCAAGTCTCTACATCACAGGGAAAATTTGAGTGAATCCAACTGATGTTGATTAAGCACCTGACATCTGTCACTCACTTTATCAAATGCAGAGAGAGGCGAAAAGGACAAAGTGGTGCCTGGTGGCTGCTCTTGGGGACACACAGTCAGGTCGGGGGCATGTGGGTTGGCACCGAGAAGGAGAGACCTCTGCCCGGCGTGGGCGAGGCCGCCAGATGCACCTCCTATCCTTCCGCCGGTACTGGTCACCGCTGGCCCGCTAGGCGCTTACTGAGCATTGAACTGGCCCCCAGAGCCTCGCACATGAATGACAAGACCCCAGACCTTGCAGGGACCCCAGAGAGTGTGGGAACTGCACACACAAAGCGAGGGTCAGCGTGGAGGGCTGGAGAAAGGCAGGGCCCGGCCCCGGCCGTGGGGCCCCCGAGACCGCCGGTGGCTCCTGGTGGTGTCTGGTGGGTGGGGTGAGAGCAGTGGTCCATGCTCCCCTCTGTCACATCCTTGCCTCGAGGGTGAAGCGAGCGAAGGCTTCACAGTGCCCCTGCCAGGACCTCCGTGGTCCACGGGCGTCCCTGTGTGGCCACAAAGCTTCCCGGAAAACCCACAGGCTCACGAGCTCAGTTCGAAATGATTGAAAATGAGGATTAATGAGGTGCTATGCATGCGATGTGAGCAGTATCAGTTGTATAAATTCAAGGAATAATTACCACTGTCGTGGCTAATGTACTCGCTCATGTGCACCTAATCACGCAATTCCTCAGCTCCCAGCAGGGCTTGTCCTTCAGCCGAGTTCATTTTTCCCTCAGTCCCCTCCCCCTTCCCCAGGGCAGAGCCAGCAGCTCGGGCTTACGGCCTTCTTGCCAGAAGGTGCTGGGAACCTGGCTTCTTCCTAAGCCCCCCAAGAAGACCCCAGGGGACGGGACTGGCCCAAAGCTTGTAATGCGAATGACCTCTGTCGGGTCGTAGGAACGAGCCCAGCAGAAGGCCCCCCCGACCTGCTGGGCTCCCTGCCCTGTACTTCAGGACATAATTCCCTCCAGATGGCCTTGGCCGTTCCCACCTTTCGGGCCGCTTTGGACACAGCAGCCCCGGGGAGCCATGGCTCCTGGAGTGGCTGCCACAGCAGGAGAGGGTGCACAAATCTGTACCCAGTGCCCCCTGGGCCCTGGTGCCCCTCGTCTGTAAGGGCAGCGTCCCTGCTGGGGTCCTGGAGACCTTTTATAGCCACCGCCCCCTTTCCTGAGGTGCATCCGCACACCACTGATTGACAGGGAGCCCCGGGGCCGCGTCCCAAGCAAGAGAAGCGTCTTTTCGTGAAGTATCTGTGTTCTGGTACCTCTGTGCGTTGGGATTTCTAGGTTGGGCGTTCCTCTGCGCTGTTGTATGCCTGCGTGCTTAAGTGACAGGTTTTTCTTGGGCATCTGTTCTGTGCTCAGCTCTGGTACCTCGTGGGAAGACGTATGTGGGGGTGTCCTAACCTGGTGGGGAAGCCCAGGTGATGGACAGGCCTCCGACTCCCTTGCGCTGAATCTCACGCTTCTGCCTGGACCTGTTAGGTGCCTGCTGCTCTGGGAGCTGCCCAAGGACAGAGCTGCGCTGTCCCGTCCCCGGACCCCACGCCTAGCAGGGTCCAGGGCAGAAGATACCGGCTGGGGCATGTGGGCACCCCTCCCCTCTGCCCCCTTCCCCGGGGCACAGCACCAGGTGGGGTCACCGGCAGCTGCGGGTGGGTGGCCATGACCCTGACACGCCCGCCCCTCTCCACGTCGGCTGAGTCCCCAGCCAGGGACCTCACTGGGATCCTCTGAGCCAGGAGACACGTCTGTGTATAATCTCTGCTTTCAAACTCAGCTGTTCAAGGGAGAACCGCAGGCTGTAATGCTCATCCCACCGGGCTGTTCTCCGGAAGGGAGGCCACAGCCGGCCGGCGCCCACGGCCAGCGCCCACGGCCAGCGGGCAACGCTCTGCAGGAGGAGCCGACTCTGCCTGGCACTCCCTGGGCGCACAAGCCCGGCCCAAGGTCGCCTGGGCTGGCTCACCCGGGCCACCCCCTGCCTCGCCTCCTCTGACTCTGCACCTTCTGACCTGCACAGGAGCTGGCAAGCCACTGTCCCCCGGTTCGAGGAGAAGGAGCAGGAGGAAAAGGAGGCTGGGACCTGACCTCAGGAGCTGCCTCTGCTCGGGCCCCGCGGCGTCTCCTCCCCACGGCCTGCATGCCCCACCTGCTCATGGCTGGCTCCTTCGCAGCGACGTCCCCCCATCCCCTAACTGTCCCCAGACCTTCGTCCCACTTCCTTTTGCGGCACGTGGATCCTGTTTCACTTCCTGACCCACTCCCCTGCAGAGTGCAGCTCCCCAGACAGAGCCTTTGACTGCCCCTGGCTGGGGAGAGTGTGGACACAGAGTAGGTGCCCAATCCACAAGGCGACAGGCTTGGACAAGCTCAGCACAGGGCGGGCGCACAGAAACTGTACTGAATGCAGGAACAGCTGAGAAGAGTTTCACTGGAGAGGCAGGCGCAGGGCCCGCCAGTGACCGTAAGAAATTAAGGGTGGGAGGGGCCTGTAGTGGGACTTGTTCCTCCACCCTTGAGGACAGAGGCTCCCTGCAGAAAATGGGGTTCACATTGGGGGGTCGAACCCAGCATCCTCGGGCCCCTGTCACTCAAGCACCTCAAGTCTCTGCCCGAAGACGCCTATCACAATTCTCTTGGGGGCAGACCTTCCGCGTCCCGGGAGTCCTGGGCTCCTTCTGCCTCGGGCCACTGAAAACAAAGCAGAAACGAAGACCCTGAGCAACTTGCATGTCTCTCTGGCATTTGGAAGCCCGTTCTGTACAATTTTACACTGTTGGTTATGACGGGACGCTGCTCAGTTGATGTGTCCTTCACTGTAGGAAGCTCTGCATCCTGTTTCCGTGCTGGCAGGAGAACCCCTTCTAGCTGATGGATGGTCGGCCCCTGTGGCTCCTGCCGCCGGTCCCGGAAATGCAGGCTCGGCGCTCGGGGCTCTCACACGGGACTACAGATCAGCTCTGACAACACTGCTTCTGGGAGAAAACGGGGTGCTATCGTAACGGTATTCTACGCACTTGGCTCCTTCTCTTAAATTTATTATTTTTTAAATTTTATTTATTTATCTTTAGAGGGAGGGAAAGGGAAGGAGAAAGAGAGGGAGAGAAACATCAACGTGTGGTTGCCTCTTGCATGCCCCCAGCCGGGGACCCGGCCTGCAACCAGGCCTGTGCCCTGACTGGGACTCGAACCGGCGACCCTTTGGTTTGCAGGTCAGTGCTCAATCCACTGAGCCACACCGGCTAGGGCCACCTGGCTCCTTTTTCGGGAGTGCAAACCCTGCTGCGATGGAGAACAGTCTTCACTGTCCTTTATACACTCACACGGCTGCAGTGACGGCTGGCAAGGGGCCCCGTGCAAAACCGCCCTGCCCTTCACCCTGGAGCTGGACAAGGACTGCCCTTGGCCTGTGATGCGGGCAGCTCCCCAGCTCTTTTCCCGTTTTGGGTCTGTTTTTCCTCATTGGCTGAGAACGGATTTGTACGCAGCAGCCTTCCTAAGGAAGCGCTCTCTGCAGAACCCACAGGGAGTCGGGGAGGGCGGCCTGGAAGGGGGCGACCCCCGCAGCAGGGGAAGCAAGCGACCCTGGCGGCTGGCGGGGGTGGCAGGAACACAGGCCGTCTCTGCTCTGGAAAGGGACACGTCTCAAGCCTGAGGCAGGGCCCACGCTGTTGGGAGCTAAAGAAAATGGCAGCCAGGGCCGGGGTTTGAGAGGGTGCAGGCAAAGCACCCTCACTCCTTACGCTCCTCTCTTTCTGTTCTTCCCGTTGTTTTTTATTTTTATTTACTTATTTATTTAAATTTCCAGGGGCAGGGAGGTTGATGCCAACCGTCCTGGCTGAGTTAGGACTGCCTTTTATTCCCCACCCCCACCCCCACCCCCCGAGACCGTTGCTGACCCAACCCTCCCTTTACTCGTGCGGAATCTGGGGCTCCAGACGCAGAACAACGTGCCCCCCCGAGGCCACGGCGGCGCCGGTGGGCCCGCGGCCAGCCTGCTGTGCGCTGTCTGAGCCGTGCTGACTGCCACAGTCCCCGCCCTCAGATGTCACCAGGGAGCACGCGACCCAGCCGCTCGGCGCACGTGACACGTATGTGCATGGTATGCACACTGAGACACCCCCCCCCCCCGTCGTGACCTTTTAATGACATCACACACCTGCGGGCGGCCCCTGGCCCCGTCCTGCGCCCCCGCCAGGCCGTAGATCCTTGTTCTGACGGCTTCTCGTCCACACGTGTCATAAAATTAAATGGCGCCCTATAAAATTAAAGCCATAATTACAAATTGATTAGCACGTACTGTCTGCTGACCTCGGTGTCTCTCGCAGTATCTCAAACCCCGAGAGGCGGCTTCATTGATCGGAAGGAAGATAAAGTGGGAAACAAAGCCAGCAAGCGGGGACCGGGGGAGCGCAGCGGCAAGCCCGTCGGTGCGCAGAGGCTCCGACCCCGCGTCCGGCCGGTGATTCAGCTGTGCGTCGGGCAAGGGGGAGTCAGGGCGGGAGGCCTCGGCCACGGGCGGGCGGCGAGGGTGCCAGGGGAGCCCTTCGCAGAGGCGCGAACGTTTGCTTTCCACGGGAGACTTTGGGGGGAGGGTTTAACCACTTGGGGCGGTTGTAACGCCCAAGAAAGCCCGACTTGGGTCCCAAACCAAAAACGACGTTCTTTTGCTTTTGATGAAAGGGGAGGGGCCCATATTTAGGACTCACTGGTCGTCTCCTTCCGGGTGGGTTTTGCTAACAGGGGTTAGCGGCTCGTTTTGTTCCAGAATAAAGAGACGGTCCATGACACCGTTCCCGGGGAGCTCGCTTCTCTCCTATGTTTGCGCCTTTTCTGCTGTGGGGGAGGGGAGGGCTTTTTAATGTTTTCATCATTTTTCTGTGTTTCTAAGTAAATACGGCTCTTTTCCTATTTGCCAGCGCCAGTTCTACTAAGGAAGACACAAAAGGAAACATTTCGTTTCTATTTTATTCCCCCCAGAAGAATCCTTCCGTCGGATGCCCATCAGGAGCTCGGCAGCTCTCGGGGCGCTGGGCCTTGGCTCGCGGGGCAGCGGCGCTCAGCCGAGCGGGGAGCCCGCAAACGGGGCCGAGACGCGGACTGGAACCGCCGCTGGTCCGGTGGGACGGCGCCGACACTGTCCCCAGAGGCGCATGGTGACACCCCTGGTCCCAGTGTTAGGAAGGCCGGCGGGTGGGGGCCCGAGTCTGCCCTCGAACGATGCCCACGCCTCCACTTCTGTCTCGTCTTCCGTTCTCGCCCCGAAACCGGTATCCTCGGCAGCTCGGAGGTCCCCGGAAGGGATGCCGGCGTCGGGGAAAGTCGGCGATGTTCCGGGGCTGCCCGGACGCGGGCAGCGAGGGAGCCACCCAGCGGCCTTACTGCAGACCGAGCACCAGAGGGCGCTCCACCCGGGCTTTCTCTGGGGCGGTCAAGGTCCTCGCAGACCGACCTCATTGGCAACTCCACGCGGAGGCTCAGCCACGTGACCAAGGCTGCGCCACAAGCCCGAGGCTCGAACTGTGACTTTCATGTCACATACAGAGGTTCACATCTGGTGTTCCCCAAAGACCTCACACACACGTGAAAACCAGGACTGTGCTCTCAACCCAAACCGAGGCCCCCGTTTGGTGGCACCGATGCCTGGGTACAGACGACGTGGGTTTGAGGAGGTTCTGAGCTAGCTGGGAGGAAGCCCCCTGTGCACCACCCCTCCCCACACATGTTCGCTCATCGCGGGGGGCAAAACTGGACAATGGTGAGCTAGGGGCTGGACAGGTGCCGCGTGAAGGCCCGCGGTCTCCCCACGAGCACCCGGAAAAGTGCCCGGGAAGCTGTGGCACTTTGAAAACGGATTGTCACTCCCCTCAGATGGGTGCCTCCGGGCCCCTTCTTCTGTCCCCTGCTCTCCCCGCACCAGGACACGGGCACATGTCCTGCCTTCGCACGTGTCGCAGGTGAAAGCGTGGGAAGTGGCCACATCTGTTTCAGCAGTGTGGGCGGGAGGGTCCAGGACTGCGGGCAGCTGCCCTGCTCGCAAAGCCGCCAGTGGGTTAAGTCTGTAAGGGTACAAATGTTCTAGAAAGTCCCTGGGTGGCCGGGTAAGGACAAAGATGATGCTAAGACGGTGAACTTGGGGAGGTGATCCTGCCATGGTTCAGACCAGATGCGAACACGTTGTTAGTTGTTTGAGAAGCAAAGGCACTGCTGTGCCCACGCCGCCCAGCCCTGCGAGCTTAGTTCCAGGAACTGACGAGTTCCTTCTGCTTGATCCAGCCTGCGTGGCTGCAGGTGGCGTAGAAGCGGCCGAGTCGGCGAGCTGCAAGCCCCTCCCTCGCTCTCCACAATACCTGGAACTCCTTCCACCTGCGCAACCCCTTCGGGGCCCTGTCAGGCTCCGCCCTGCCCAGGAAGCTGTCCCTGTGGGCACGTAGCCCTGCGGGCGGGGTTCCTTACATCCACTGAGCTTCATGTTCACTGGCCAGGCACCCAGATGAAAAGAATCTAGTGAAGAGGCCATTAGGGAGCTGAGCTGGGAGGGCCAATGGGAGAGGCCGACGCATGCAGACATCGGCAGCAAGCTGCTTTGTCCCCAGGGGCGAAGGTTAAAGGGCAAAGGTTAAGGGCAATGGCCTAACTGGGGCCCAGGGAGAGCTTGTAGCATTGAGAAAGGGCCGCCCCCATAGAACCGTGGACCCAAAGCAGAAGCCCCTCTCCCCTGACCTCACATCTCCCGCAGAGCCTCCCGCGGTTACAGCCCCGTGGGAAGTGGGCTGGGCCCAGGGGTGGGCCTGAGCGCAGAGCTGGTCAGGCAAGATTGGAACTGGATTTTTTTTCTTTTTTTGTGGGGTGGGGTCCAGGGTGTCGGGGCCTCGGCTCCCAGCTGGGCGGGGACGTCATGTGGTCTGTGTGAGTGGTTTCCTCCTGAGGACAACGGTGCCACCGACAGGGTCCCGAAGGCCGGCTGCCCGGTGGGAACAGGGACCACACTGGGACGCGCTCGCAAGGCCTCGGTGTTTCCCACCAGCAGAGCACCCAAGGTCATGACGGACGTCGGCACGTTTTCAGTGACTTCGTGCCAACAGACCGTGTGGAGAGAAGGGAGAAGGGCCCTGTGGGCAGCGGCGTCGAATCATCGCTCCTAATGACCTGGAATGTGATTCCCGACACCCACGGAGCCAGGTGGGGAAGGGCCGGGAGGCGGAGGAGGTGCTGAGGCCGGACAGACAGACAGCTGGGCTGTGTCCCGGGGCGGCGTGAGAAGTCAGCCCGTCTCAGCCTGACTTCCAAGCCAACGATGCGGCCTTTGAATGGTGGCGGCTCCTCCGTCTTCTTCTCCCCGGCTGGCTCCTCTCCACCTCTCGGCCAAGCTGTCTCGCCTGTCATTCCCGAGCTAGTCCCAGCGCCGGGCCTCCCCTTCTGCACAGCCTGGGCTGCAGGGGGAAGGACGGGGAAGCAGGGAGCGGGGAGCACCCCCAGCCCCACTCTGTGGCTGGTCCCCATCAGGCACTTTTCATGGAAAGTGACAAGTAGAAATTAGCCCCCATTGATTTTATTTCCAGAACATCTGAAAACCAGTCCTTCCCAAAGACAGCTTTCAAACATCTCTCCGGCGGAAAATACAGGGTTCTGTCTCAGAGAAAATATGCTTCTGCATACACATCCAAAACCATTTCTAAGAAAAGCACAATCAGAATCAATATTTCTGCGGTTCCTGCCCGTCCCCGCCTTCGCGAAGATATGCAACTCAATTTGCCAGCGCCGTGCCTCCGCAGGAGAGGCGCCCGGACGCTGGCGGATCAGAATCGCTCATTTCAGACCCATTCTGCCCAGCACAATATCGCACACGTCAGCTGCCTCCCGCCAGCCTGGCGGAGCGGCCCACTTTCAATAATAAATCACTTCTATTGACTTCGGCATAGTGGGGGAAGAATCGGAAGCATCAGGAATCCTTTTGCACCTGGAGATAATTACAAGGAACTATCCTGAGCGCGGGCTGGAAGCTGGTGCCTCAGTGAGGCTGCAGACTTGGCAGGGGTTTTAGGAGGGGAAAGATAAGGTTCTTACTAAAGCTTAGAAATTTTACAAATATATAAACACATACACACAGAGCCGGCTCTAAATGTGTCAGCGTGCAGGTAGCACAGCTGCTATATGAGCACAATTAAACATGCTTAGCCAAGAGTGTGTGAAGTCTAATAAAAGACGGGAAGAAAATGCCTTTACAGCCAAAAGGCGTTGAGCGGTCAGGGGAAGGAGAGGGCTCTCACTCATACAAAGGGACTTTTCAATTCAATTAACTTAATGGGGAAAATCTACGGTGAAAAATGTGACGTGAGGCTAACAGGCTGGAAGCCTGCTGCACCGTGGGGTGGGGGAGGGGAGCGGCAGAGTCAGGTCCCAGCACACGGGGTGCCCTGCGGGCTGGGTCTACCTGGGGGGGGGGGGGGGGCTGTCATTTCTGCTCCTGAGGAGCCGGCAGGGGGCAGATGGGTTGCTAGGCTGTGTGGCCCTGGAGAGGAAGAGGGACGTCAGGGGCGGAGGCCCCTGGCAGGTGCAGAGGCGGGTCCCAGTGAGAGCTGTGGATGGGTGCGCTTGCCGCCATCAGCCGGGGCCAGGGGACGGAAGCCGCGTGCTCACTGGGGCTCCGCGTCCCGGCATGGGCTGCCAGGGTCTGGGAGCGGCGCTGCCAGGGACGGCCACGTGGACCGCACACCTGGGTCTGAGCGGTGCTGCATGGAGGTGGCCCACGTCACATCCCACCCCAGCGTCACAGAGGGGCAGCTGTGGGCCCTCCTCCTGTGCTCTGAGGGGAGAAGGGCTGATATTCCCGCCAGGCTGGGCACTGCCACCTGCCCCTATAGACCCGTCAGCCAAGTGGGCCCCCCACCTTAAGGCCCTGCCACCTTAAGACGAGGCAGACGAACGAGGGACTATTTTTCTGTATGAAACGAGCAGGCTTTACTTTCTTTTCCAAGGTAAAGCTCAGCGTTGGTCAGGAAACAAAGAAACGGATGTGCGTCTGCTCCTGCAGGGACCGGGGCTGCCTGCTGAGGGGCCCTTCCACCACATGTATCAAAAACCTTAACAGGCTCTGCCCTCGACCTGTGATTGCCCTCCTCGGATTCGATCCTGAAGGGCTAGTCGGGGACGGGACAGACTTTGATGAACAACCTTGTTTTCCCAGTGCTTTCATAGTGACATAAAACTGAAATACCTGCAGGTCCGACAGCGGGAAAGTGCGTAAGCTCAGCCAAGGCTCTGTGCCCGGAACAGAACAGCGCGCAGCGCCCAGGGGACGGTTCGCCGTACCCCATTCACAAGGTGGTGTGTCTTTTATACCTGCACCTACCTCTGCACAAGACGCACAGAGAGACAGACACACAGTCTGGCGAGGCGACAAAGTCTTGTTTTTGTACATGTGAACATATGTCCTGACACAAGGAGCCAAAGTTTAAAGGGATATACAGTGATAGCCTAATAGTGGCTTTTGGGGGGCAATAAAGTCACATTGCTGAATTTTCCTCTTTCACCTTTCGTGAATGTTAAAATTTCTACCTCTTTTGAAGCCAGAAAAAGTCACTCTAACCTTAGTTTCTGTGTGTGAGTCCTTGTGAAACTTCCAAACACTGAACCATGTCACATGCTTGTCGTGTGCCTCCCGGGGCTGGCTCCGCCCTCTGAGGACAGGAGAGCCTGCTTCGTGGCTCTCGGGGGACAGGGACCTTGGCTCATGGCCCCACGGATTGTCCCTGATGGCCCACCACCCTAGAACTGTCCCCGAGGCTCAGGCACTCCGAGCGCCCGACCAGCCCGTGACAGCAAAGGCAGGCAGCCTGATGACCACCTTGGCCACTTGCTGTGCATTTAGGTGTCGGTCACGGTGGCGGCTGTGCAGGGCGGGACGTCCGGGCCAACACTCTGTCATCTCCCCGGCTATGGTTTTGTCGGTACCGAATTTGCCTGTGTCACGGCAGGCAGAGATCGTGTGTGTGACCGATAGCAGCAAATGGGCCGTTTGTTCTCCTGTTTGCTCTGCGCGGTGGCCAATGTGCAAGCAATGCATTCGGAACACGTGGCTGAGCGTTTGCTCATGTCCCCTATTGACTGAGACCCACAGGGCACCGACCTGAGGTCCAGGGACGCAGCTGCAGACAGGACAGGGGCCCGGGCTGCTGGGGGGCTGCTCTGAGCAGGGACCTGGGAAGGGGGCTGTGACCTCGCGGAGCTCCGTGGCCAACGGGAAGCAGGTGTGATTCTCCCCACTTTATGAAAACTTTCTCCGGGGTCACACAGCTGGTTGGTAGAGAGCGGGGTCTGAGGTCAGCTCTTCCGAGGCTAAAACTCTTGCCTGCTGCCCGTCGCGCTACCTCGGGGTCTGGGATCTGGGTCTCCCAGAGCAAGACCGGTGATCAGTGCATGTCCGCGGGGCGCCGACGGGTGGGCCGCGGTCCGCCACCGGAGCGCGCACTGCAGCCATCCCACCCTCCGCCCCCCGATGTGGGGACCAACACATTCGTGACCTCACAAGGGAGCCTGGCAATCAGCAGGGAAGGCAGAGGTTTAGAGTCTAAAAACTTTCACCCACAGCCCCGGCTAGCGTGGCTCAGTGGACTGAGTGCTGGCCTACGAACCAAAGGGTTGCTGGTTCAATTCCCAGCCAGGGCACAGGCCTGGGTTGCGGGCCAGGTCCCCGGTTGGGGGCACACGAGAGGCAACAACACTCGGCTGTTTCTCTCTCTCTTTCTCCCTCCCTTCTCTCTCTAAAAAATAAAGTTAGGGTTAGGGTAGGGTTAGGGATGTGGATCCGTGGTTGCAGTGGCCCGAGGTGAGCCCATGTGCCTGATTTCAAGCAGCACTAACTTCAGCACTTGTTTTCGAGGGGGGAGAGCCCCAGGGGACCCCGGGGGGCGGGGGGCTCCTGCCTTAATCCGGCCCAGATCCCCTCCATGTCCTCCCAGGCTGGTTGGCTTCTCGTCCCCTCTCAGGGGTCCGTCTGGGCGCCCCTGGAATGTCCTTCAGTTCACTTTGTAAGTTGATTGAAAATCTAACCTGCTCCCTGGTCTGGCCTGGGTGTTGTGGGGTCAGGCAGCAAGGTTCCCGAATCCGGGATGACGAGGGCCCATGAGCATAGCACCGCTGTCCTACACGAGGAAGGTGTTTGAAAGGACGCCTCGGTGGGGGGGAGCGGGGAACATGGCTGTCAGAGCCCACGCAGTGTAGGGAAGGGAGGTCCCTGCTTCGGCCGCCGCAGTGACTGGTGAGAGACCCTGCGGGTGGGGGAGGGGGCAGGAGCTGGCCTGCCCAGGCTGGGTAGAGAAGATGTGACAAACATGTCACACGAGAACCGTTCCCAGCGCACGGCGCCCCTTGGGAGCTGCAGACCCTCAGCCCCGCTGGTTCGGGGAGCAGCATTTAACGTGCCAAGCGAGCCCCTCCAGCCGCAGGAGCGAGCACAGTTCCCGCCCTCGGAAGGGTCTGCCCCACCCTGTTGGTAAATCTCATCCACTGTGATTTATTAAGATCTTGTTTTCATTTCATAATATCATTTTACAGAACATTTGCTGGATAAATATAGCAGAACGCAGACTTGAGCTGCTGTGCCAGGGACGGATCTGCCACCAGCGTGGTGACTAACGGCTCCGGGGAGCCGCCGGGGCCACGCGGGGAGGGTCTGGATCCTCGGGCACCCGGATGCGCAGACACAGCGCTGGTTCCGTCCAGCTGGCCTCAGCTCCGCCCGCGGGCCGTGGAGGTAGAAGGTCCGGTGTCACCCTTCCCGCACCGCTGGGTGCCGGAGAGCCGCGCACCTGGCCCAGGTTCTCTGGGGCTGAAGGATGCAGCCTGGTGGTGACTCGGGCACCGGGCGTGGCTGGCTTCTGAGAACGAACACCGAGGGAATGGAGACACTGGACATCCCTGGCATCTCGGCCATCGTGCGTGGGACGGTTCGGTATCCAGGGAGCCTGGCCGGCCCGGCACTGGGCCAGGTGGACGTGTCCGCGATTACTCACGGAAGGGAGACTCCCTGCCAGAACCCAGGGGCAGAGACGCTGCCCTGCCCAGGTGCTCCGTCCATGAACAGAGGGAGCCTGCCCTGCGCCTGACGGTGCTTAGCGGCTGGGAACCTCGCCGCCCACTCCCACAAAGGGGGGCACGGTCTTGGTAGCGGAGCCAGAGGTGCAGCCGCTGCGGCACCAGCTCTGAGGACACCCACGATGGCCCTGCCTTGCCTTCCCTGCAAGGACCGTGACAGGTGCAAGGGGTCGCCATCACGCTCAAAGGAGGGAAGACATTAGTACAAGTCACTGGTTTTCAGAGCTGTGTCCTCTCCCGTACCCTGTAGCACCCACCGTCTGTGGCAGCCGCTGAGGGAGGGCTGCCTCCCGCACCCACCTGTGAAGCACTGGGTGCCCATTTGTCCCAGTTGTTGCGTGGAAGATGGTGTCCTGGGCTCTTTCTCACCTGACCTCGGGGGGACGTGGCGGGAGGGGGAGGTCAGCGGTGCCACCGTGAAGGGCTCTGGTCCGCTGCGACCAGCTCTCTGTCGGGGCCCATCATGGCGGGAGATGGGTGAAGGACGAGTAGCCGCAGGACGGGAGAGGCGCAGAATGAAGGCAGACGTGCGTGGGGGGCCGTCCCTGGAACGTGGCTCCGTCTCAGAGGCTGGAGCTCAGCTGCCCCAAGTGCCAGGACTGGATCTTCCCGCCACAATCAGAACCCAAGATGCGGGTGACAGCGTGTCCTAACATGACAAGGGGGACACATGTATGAGGACTGGAGTCCAGACATGCGTGGAGCCTTCCCAGAGGCTTCCAGGGTCGCTAATGGCCATTTTCCACCCTGCTTGCATCCTGCCTGCCCCAGATGAGCTGTTGTCACTGAATTTCAGTAATTTGCCTGTGTACACGTGTGTACATGCATGTGCGCACGCGCACACATGTGTGTAAATGCGCACACGTGACCGATTATTATGTGTGGAGTGTCACAAGAAAATCCCGCATTATCATCATCACCATCATCGTCATTACTGCCACTTTGCTCTCTTAGCTTTTTTTCCTTTCAGATGAACGTAAGAATTATTTCCTACACTTTTTGGTTCCTATTGGCATTGCAATTGGAACAATATTAAATCTGTTAGTTAATCCGGGGGAAGTTGGCGTGTTGTGGTTCGCCTCCCGTGGGGGGAAGTGACACGGTGCTCTGTCTGCACTTCCCGTCCAGGCTCCCTTCTCCCCCCGCCCCCTCGCCTGTGCCCAGGAGCCGGATTTGGGGGATACGCCCACGGGCCCCCTTGCCCTCAGGCTTCGGGTGGGCTCAGCCAAGGGCGGCGCTGGCAGAGTCACCGGAATGTGGGGCTGAGAGCGACTAAGTGGCAACTTCATCAAAGGTTTGGTGGTCAGAGCTGGTGAGAGAATACGGATGTAAGGGGAAGGTGAGCACCCGGGCCTTTGAGCTGACTGGGGAAGCAGTCCAGCTGAACAGCGCAGCCCAGTAACGTGACAGACGTGGCCCCATAAGAGTTCCTAAAAATAAACCTTTAAAGCCGAGGCCGTCAGTAATTAAAAACAGAATAATGAGCTTTAAGCCTGAGAAAGCGCCTTCACACGTAGTAACATAAAACTGTGTCTCCAAGCACAGGGGCAAACAAGCGTGAAGTACACAGAGCACCCAACGGAAGCCGTGTGCCTGGTTAAAACCCAGGAGAGAGGCAGTGTCTCATTCAACGTCCGCGATCCACGGCAGCCCCGCCCTCCTGCCCGTGACGGGTGACCTCCTGCGTGCGCGGGGCCGGTGCTTGCTGATTAAACAGTCACTTACTGTGTGTGATGAGCAGACCCTCGGCCAGATAACAGGCCTCTGCTGACAGCCCGCACAGCCGCCGTGGACCACCCCGTGGGCACATGGGGCTTCTGCGCACCTGCGCGCCGGAGAAATGCAGATTCCCAGGCTTGTCAAGGTGTGAACAGGGGGCAGTGGGCGGCTTTGGAGCACCAAGGATGCCCCGCAGCTTCGTGGTGCTGCGGCCAGAAGAACGCAATTCACTGGAAACACAAAAGGCGCTGAGATTAACTTGCAATCCCTCATAAGCATGTCTGTAATTCCCTTTATATTAATTGTTCAAAT
This sequence comes from Furipterus horrens, assembly GCF_987537825.1. Lineage (NCBI taxonomy): Eukaryota > Metazoa > Chordata > Mammalia > Chiroptera > Furipteridae > Furipterus > Furipterus horrens. The sequence continues at coordinate 1,790,932 of NW_028327183.1, forward strand.
TAATTAAGCAGGCCTACAACGAGACTGTTCCGAGATGCCCGAGGATGGTGACCGGCAGTCCCCACCTGGGTTCCGCAGGGGTGGGGGGGTTGGGGGGCCTTGCTTAACTCAAAGACGCTGCCTGGTCCTGGCCGGGTGGCCCCGTTGGTTGCAGCGTCATCCTGTAACCAAAGGCTGCGGGTTCGCGTCCCCGTCGGGGCACGTGCGTAGGTTGCGGGTTCCATCTCTGGTCAGGGCGCATCCGGGAGGCAAATGATGGGTGTTTCTCCCCGACATCAGGCTCCTCTCTCTCCTCCTAAAACCATGCCAGCAACGATGTGAGCCATGCGCCCTTGCTCACAGCAACAGAACATTTTAAAATAAATATTGGAGCTGAACTAAAACATTCCACAAACCCTATTAAGCCCATAAAGTGACCCAGCAATCGTCACCCTGCGCCACACACTGAAATTGCTGAAGGTGACATTATTTTCTACGATGCTGCTTTGTGTTAAAGGGACGTGGAGACTTTGAAATTCCCACTCGGGCAAACGTTGCCACCCACCTGCTGCAAAACCCGAGACAGGATTTACCTTCAACTAAAACGCGTGTTCATTTTATTAACCTGGCATCTGCTGCAGGGCGAGGAGGACTAATAATCTTTGCCGAGGAGCATAAAATTTTGTGAGGGACATAAAACCGCAGCTGCATCGCATCTGAAGGCCCAGAGCGGGGCGCACGGAGGGGCGCGGGAGGCCGGGCTTCGGGTCTGTCGCGCTCCGCAGGGCTCGTCCAGGCATTTTGTGTATTTGATGCTTTTTAAATAAGTTTTTGGAGATAGCGCTCTGAGTGGGTTTCACTTTCTCCTTTTCATGTCTCTGCATTTTTCATTTCTCCCTACTGTACACGCATGTACCCATGAACATGTGCACATGCTACAACGCACCCACGGACATGCTGTACATACACCTGTACCCATGGACACATGCACAATGCTGTACACACATGTACCTATGGGTGCGTGCGCACACACTGTATTCCCCTGTGCCCGTGAACATGTGCACACGTGCTGTGCACACATCTGTATCCATAAACATGTGTATGCACTGCAATGCACATGTACACACACAGGCAGGGGCCGCTCCTGGATTTAAAATGACTACAATAGATGACAATAAAAATAAATAAAATGTAAATGGAACTTGAATCATAAAAATAGCCAAGAAAGGACTTTTACGAGACAGCAGAACTTATATGTAAAGTACCTATTCGATGATATTACTGTATCAGCGCTAAAGTTGTGCCGGGCGATGGAGTTACTGCCGTCATGTTGGCAAATGTTCTTATTTATTAGAGAAAGTGGGAGGAATGGAGTCATAATGCTATAGGGAGAGAGAGAGGTCACGAAAAAACTAAAATTCTCAGAAATCACAATATGTCCTATATAATGTCCTTTAGTAAAACGTCATCATTTTCTACGCCGAGGTCTTGAATGTATTGTTGTTAGTTGTATCTCTGGGTACCCTACGGATTTTTTAAATAGTTCACTTTGGTATTATGAATGGGATTTTGCCCATTATAGTCTCTCTTTTTTTAAAAAAAAAAAGTTTCATATTTATAAATTACTGTGGTGTTTGTTGACACATAGTAATTTTTTTAAATTTATTTTATTTATTTGTTTTTAGAGAGAAGGGGAAAAGGAGAAAGAGAGGGAGAGAAACATCCATGTGTGGTTGCCTCTCACACACCCCCAGCTGGGGACCTGGCCCACAACTCAGGCCTGTGCCCTGACTGGGAATCAAACCAGCGACACCTGGTTCGCAGGCCGACGCTCAACCCGCTGAGCCACAGCAGCCGGGGCTTCCATTATAGTCTCTGAAGTAACTGCTACTGATGCAGGGAAATGCTATGGATACTTATATGCTGACGTTGCATTTGGTCCCAACTTCTGCTATTACGGGTAGTAAGTCATGCTGCCGGCAAATGATGACCGTGTCTGTCCTTCCAATAGCTACATCCTTCATTTCTTCTTTCTGACTTCTTGTATGTGCCAGGACTTTGTCAGTATTGGTGATAAACACGATAGTCATCCTTGTCTTGTTTCTTACTCTGGTGACAATGCGTTTAGCATCTTACCGTTAAAAGTCACATTTGCTATAGAGCCCCAATTTTTAAAACAACTTACCCCTCTTCCCAGCTTCCTAAAAGACCTGGACCTCTGCTGAGCCTGGTGGGGTCCTGCAGTCAGCCTTCCCCGCGCTATGACACGCACGCCTCTCTGGCTCTGGGCCCTGGACACACTCTGTAACGGAGCCCAGGAGAGCCGCAGCCTGCACACAGGGGCCGCTCCACCCGCCGGCTGCCCGCTCAGCTGCCCCGGGACGCTTCCCGGGCCTCCTTGTCTCCAGACCGCGACGCGTTTCTCCGCCTCACATCCGGGTGCTCTTCATCAATAGAACATTTAACTTCGAGTCTGGAACAGCCCCTGACCCACCCCAATGGACCCAACCCCAGCGTGACCTCCCCTGCCTCTAACTCCTGACGCGATCTTTTCCCTCTGACCCGCATCGGAGACGGCCTGCTCACGGACATCCGCTCCCTCGTTCTGGGCACTCAGCCCTAAGGCGGAGAAGGTTGTCTTGGAGCCTCGGTCTCCCTTCTGCGAATACCCCTACCATACTCCCTTTCTCCTCCTTGTTCTGCCTGCCTCCCCCTCTGGCTCCTGCCGAAATACCTCACCGCAAATGCTTCCCAGCACTTGAGTGTTCCCAGGCAAGACTGTGCCCGCAACGGAGCACCTGCAAGTCTGACAGTTATGGGTACGAGGCACTGAAGACACCCCTGGTGTATAAAGATCAGATAAATGATCATCCAGGTCAGGCGTGAACTGCGGTAATAAACGCAGAGGACGCGAAAATTGATCCATAAAAAAGTATGTGGCTTCATTCCAAACTTGAACCTGAACCGGAGAAGCAAATTAGAAGAGGGTGTTTCAAGAACGCGTGCAGTAGGTCATAGCAACGGGATGAGGGACGACCCAGGGCCTCCATCTGTCACGTTAACAGCTCTGCCCGTGGTCCTACGCGGCGTTCGGCCCATGCGGCGCTCGGCACTTGTTCCCTTTTATTTCTTTGAGAGCTTTGCCCTGAGCGTTAATCTGCACGCTCGTCTGTCCATCAGGATTTATGGAAGTGTCTTCCTGAAAAATATATGGCACGCGGCAGAAAACAGAACGCGGGCCAGGGACTGGAGCCGGCTGCCACGCAGCTAACGTTGATAAAACGTTTAGCAGTTGAAAGGTTTGTCTTTGTTGTCTTGTTGGCCAAAAAAAATGTGGGCCCTTTGGCGACTCTAATGGGACTGCGGACACACCGCGGGGAGGTTGCTTGTAATAAAATTAATTGACGGGAAGTTCAGGTGCGTCTCCTTTGAGCTCAGCGTAAGCTGTAACAGATGAAGCCAAACCAGGCCGGGGACCACAGGACAAGGAAATCACCTCGGAAACACATCCCAATTCAGCACATGACCAGAGCCCCTAATTCTGAATGATTTCTAAGGGGGGTGGGGCGGGGGGCAACCATCTGCCACCCCCTTACTTATGGTACTTTTTCATCGGCCAGCACCCCTCAGTTTTAATCATCCGCTTTATCACCTGGGGTGCCCACTGGTGGACATGATTTATCGCTAACCCGAGACCACACAGAACACGCAGGGTTTGTTTCCAAGACCAGGTGGGGATTTACAACACAAGCCATGACGGAGCTTTAAGCAAGTCTCAAACGTGACCTTCATCTTTGTGTTTAGAACCCCGAGATGCAATGGTTTCCCTACCACTGGGTAACTTCTGCTCCCAGTTGGTGGCGTTTTTTATTTCACCTGGTACTCTGACCAGTGGCCAGCTAGGGGGCAACAGGTGGGACTGCGCCGGGTCAATTCAGGAATAAAAGGAAGGTGGGGGCCGGCTGCTCTGAATCAGGCCAGGCAAGAGGTTCAGTGGAAAGACCAGCGGGGTGCTCTGGAATGCGGGCCCTCTCAAATCTGCAACCAGCTCCCCCCGCCCCCCACCCCGCTTCTCTGAGCCCTGCCCCCACAAAGGTCCCCTCTGGAAGGAAGCACGTCTGCCTTGGGGGCTTACAAACAGCAGGCCAGGTGTTGCTGCAAGGTGAGCTGCTCCCAGTAATTACAACGTAAGGAGGCAGCGGCCTCAGCCAGAGGTGACAAATGGCCTGCGCTATTCAGGACATTTCCTTCAGACGTGTTGGTGGGTCTTGCAGGCAGCAGACAGGTCGCCTGGCTTTCCAGTGGGCAGGGGACTGAAGGACTTGGCTGAATTACTTCTACCAGAGCATAAAGCATGCCTAGGGCCAACCGATGATTTCGCTGGGTCGGAAAGGAAGGGAGTAAAAACCATTTCTAGGAATTGTAACGTCTGTGTTTCCCCGGCTGACGGTGCAGCGCCGAGGTCGGGGCAGCCCCAACGAGAGCGGGACCACACCCGTTGTTCACGGAGCGCCCGCCTCACGCGCGGGCCGTTCTGAGCACCGCACTCTGAGTGTTACCCCCAGCGACCCCGGGAGGTAGGGGCTAAATCTGAGCCGCTTACAGAAGAGAAGACTGCAGAGACCTTGAAGAACCTACCCAGGGCCTCGGGCCAGCAAGTGTTTCACAGGCAGACCCTTGGGAGCACCAGGCGACAGACAGGATCAGAGCTTTTTGCTTATTCAGAGCGCAGCAGGAAGAGTTTAACGTAATCACGCGACCTTCACTGTGCTGGGCGGCCGCTAACATTGGCCTGGATCTGTATTCGCTGGGCGCTGACCTCCTGCTGGAAAAGTCTACACCACCGCGCAGGGCGCATGAAGCAAACCGTTTGTCCCATTAATCCCACTTTGAGGAATATACCCAGAGGCAACAAGCCCAAAGAAAAGCCATTACCAGCCATTAGCGATAAAATTATGAAGACTCAGACCGTTCTCCAGAACTAGCCAAATCAGCGTTAACGATGTTCAGAGAATTACATTTCTCAACAGACGCGCGACCCCTTGGGTGGGAAGAAGCGCTGCCCCTCAGCCTCGGCCGCCCGGCGGGAGAGCGAGCCGGGGGTTTCCTTCTCCATCTTCTAGAGAACGGCCCTGGGTTACTGGCTATGAATAAACTCGTATCAAGGCCGCCTCCTCGCGGCCGGCCCGGGGTTTTTCTGTTGGATGTGTTTGTTTTCCCCGCTGTCCCACACACGCCTGCTTCTCCGTCTTTGTGGACACTTCAGGGTTGCCGAGGCGTCCAGGAGGGCCCACGCTCCCCTGTCACGTCTTCAGAATAAACGCGTCATTGCCGAGTAACCCAGCGGGCCTGGGAGCGGCCACCGAGCGCCGAGGGGCGACGCACACGTGCGGGCGGCCACGCGCAGCCTCCTCTGCAGAGACAAGGCCGGGCCCGCGCGTCCTTCGCTGGGCTGCGCGGTGACGCCTTAACGAACGCCCTGCTTTCAATAACGTTAACGGCTTGTGCTAACGCGTCAACGCGAATTTAGTTCAGAACTAACGTGCATCCATGCACACGTGCGCCCCGCTTCCCGTCCCGGGGGGTTTTCAGCACTCACTTCGGTGAGCTCGGCGGGCCCCCTCCGGACACCGGCTGGGTTTCCGTTTTCCTGGTGCAAATAACCCCGCAGTGAGTCTACTCGTACAAAAGGAGGAGGTGCTGGTCCAAGGGCCGCCCTTTGGATATTTCCTTTGAATAAATCCGTAGGAATGGGATTCCTGGATCAAAAATGTTATACATTGAAATACTCTGGAAACGTATAAACACAATGAAATGCATCCCACGAGGTTTCTGCCGGCCGCGCACTGGGGAGTCTCCGCCCTACATCTTTTCAGGAATAAAAACTTATATTTTATTGTTACCAGTGTTACAGGTGGAAAAAGTTCTCCTTTATTTTTCTTGCTGATGTCAGACTTTTTAATGAATTTATGAAGCATTCATAGTTATTTTTGTAAACCTTTAACTTTTGGCTGTGGGCCTACTGTGATTTGGGGGAAATTTTAGTTTTTCTTAATCTCTCCCTATAACATTATGACTCCATTTCTTCTGCTTTCTCTAATAAATAAGAACATTTGCCAACATAACAACAACTTTTCACCCTCCAAAACTTTAATACTGATACAGAAATATTATCGAATAGATACTTTTTATATAAGTTCCCCTAATTGTATCATAAAGTCCTTGACTATTTTTCCAATTCAAGCTCCATTTGTTTATTTATTTATTTATTTATTTATAAAAAAATTTTAAGTGTATTTTATTGATTATGCTGTTACAGTTGTCCCAGTTTTTTTCCCCTTTGCTCCCCTCTGCCCAGTATCGCCCCCTTCCCTCCAGCAATCCCATCCCCCTTAGTTCATGTCCATGGATTGTGCATATAAGTTCTTTGGCTTCACCCTTTCCTATATTATTCTTAACACCCCCCGTCTATTTTGTACCAACCGATTATGCTTCTTAGTCCCTGCACCATTTCCCCATTTCTCCCCCTCCCCCTCCCAGCTGATAACCCTCCAAATGGTCCCCACACCTGTGATTCTGTTCCTATTCTGGTTTGCTTAGTTTTTGCTTTTATTTTTTAGATTCAGTTGATAGTTGTGAGTTTGTTGTCATTTTACTGTTCATAATTTTGATCTTCTTTTTCTTAAGTTAGTCCCTTTGACATTTCATATAATAATGGCTTGGTGATGATGAACTCCTTTAGCTTTACCTTGTCTGGGAAGCACTTCATCTGCCCTTCCATTCCAAATGATAGCTTTGCTGGGTAGAGTAATCTTGGTTGTAGGTCCTTGCTTTTCATCACACTGAATATTTCTTGCCAGTCCCTTCTCGCCTGCAAAGTTTCTTTTGAGAAATCAGCTGAGAGTCTTAGAGGCACCCCTTTGTAGGTAACTCTCTTCTTTTCTCTTGCTGCTTTTAAGATTCTCTCTTTATCTTTGACCTTTGGCATTTTAATGATGATGTGTCTTGGTGTGGTCCTCTTTGGGTCTAGCTTGTTTGGGACTCTCTGTGTTTCCCGGACTTGTACCTCTATTTCCTTCGCCAAATTTGGGGAGTTTTCCTTCATTATTTTCTCATACAAGTTTTCAATTTCTCGCTTTTCCTCTTCTTCTTCTGGCACCCCTATGATTCAGATGTTGGCATGTTTAAAGTAGTCCCAGAAGTTCCTAAGCCTCTCCTCATTTTTTTCAATTCTTGTTTCCTCATTCTGCACTGGTTGACTGTTTTTTTCTTCCTTATGTTCCAAATCATTGATTTGAACCCCGGTTTCCTTCCCTTCACCATTGGTTTTGTGTGGATTTTCCTTCATTTCATTTAGCATAGCCTTTACTTCTTCCCTTATGCATTTCCCATACTTAAGCATATCTGTCAAGTGTGTGAGCATTTTTATCACCAGTGTTTTCAACTCTGCATCTGTCAGGTTGGCTATCTCCTTGTCTGTGAGGTTGGCTATCTTCCTGTCACTTAGTTCTCCCACTGGAACCTTGATCTGTCCCCCATTTTGGGCCATACTTCTCTGTTTCCTCATCTTGACAGGCTCCTGTGTTTTTTTGCCTCTGTGTCTTAGGCAGAGCTGTCGCTCCTGTTACGTTGTAAGGCATGGAGCCTTAGGGATTCGTCAGTACAGGGCGACCCATTTCACCATGTTGTGGTGCTGTGTGTTGGGGAGGGGTCTGAGAGGGAACAATGCCACTTGCTCAGCACTCACCCCTTTTCCAGGCACTTCTCCCACTTCTATATGGGACTGGTGCCTCTCTAGGTGTTGCCCTGGCCGTTGTTCCCAGAGTGGATGGGTCTGTAGATGTTCTAGGACCGTGAGGGCCCTTTAAACAAGTGGACTCTGCTGAGAGACCGGCAGTTTCTTCCTCTGCCCCAACCCCCACTGGTCTGCACAGTTAGAAGCAATGAGGTTTGATTTTCCCCGGCTTTGGGACTGTGAGCTTCGAGGTCCTGTGAGGAGCTGGGAATGCTCCCCAGGTGTCCCTCCTGACTTTAAAACGTGTGACTGCTTTCCACCAGCCTGCCGCTGCTGCCACAGCTGCCGCCACCACACCGGGTCCTCTCTGCCCCAGCTCCACCCCTCCTACCTGTCTGGACAAGTGTTTCTTCTTTATTTCTTTGTTTGCTGGACTTCCATGCAGCTTGATTTTCTGGAACTTCTGGGGTTGTCTGTGCTTTTGAGGTCGTTGTGTTCCTTCTTAGTTGTGGAGGGAGACGCAGCCTGTCTGTCTGGGCCTCCATCTTGTCCAGAAGTCCACGTTTTACTTATTTTTGGTGTCATCTCTTGTAGTCATCTTAAACCCAGGAGAGGCCCCTGCCTGTGTGTGTACATGTGTATGTACAGTGTTTTCCTGTGTATGCATGTTCAAGTATGTTTGTACATGTGTGCAAGTGTGTGTATGTGTACATATGCATGCATGTATATTTTGACAGTGATTAAAAAAAAAATCCAAGATATTTTTCTACTGGAATGTTTCACAATCTGGATTTTTCTAGTTATTATTTTTTTGTCATTAGGTTTAGTTTAAACATTTTTTAAAGAATCTACATAGACAATGTGTGATTTTATTTTTAAATTCTGTTCTGGCAGAACAAACAGCCCTTGGTCCAAAGGATACAAGCCCCCTCTCTGAGTCCTCTGCTGTGGCCTTCTTTGGCCAGAGCTCAGATAAAGATCTCCCCAAGCTTTCTTCTAGTTTATTTATAAATAGTCTTCTTTTATATTTAATATTTAATTAATCTAGAATTTGTGGCTGTAGGAAGAGTTAGAGATCAAACAGATATTTCTCCTCTAATGGTTAATCAATTTTCCTTCCATTTCCACTGATTTGCTCTTTGACTTTTATCATAGAGTAAATTATTTAAAACAGTCAGATCTATTTCTAGGCTTACTATTTTTACTCCTTTAAGTAGAAGACTTGTCTGTCTCTTCCTGGGCATGTGCCTCAAAACTCTTAATAGCTAATTGCTCAGGTCATCCAGGCAGGAATTTTCTTTTTTTCAATATTTTCACCTGTTTAATTTTCTAGATGAAGTTTTCATAATTTCACCACAATTCAAAAAAAAAAAACCTTCCTGGCATTTCCATTGGACCTATTAATTAATTCACTTAATGAGCATTATTATCTTCACAACTTCCTTTCACGTAGGATGAACCTGATGGTGTGTGAGGGTTATAGTCTTCTCTGTAATCTTCCATAAAACTGTATATTTTCATCACGTGCATAAGCACATTCTGTTGCAACGTTATTGATAGGAAGCTGATGTTTTCTCTCTGGTTTGGGAGCTCTTCACTCACTGCATTTTCTAACGGCCATTTGCTGTTCTACAGAAAAGCTGTTAATTTTATTTAATTCATAATTACACTGCTCGCCACCCCCACCGCCCCCCCCCCCAGGGTACAGCTGGTCCTCCTGCGGTCAGTCAGCCACCCATGGACAAGGACAGTGAGTGGCCTCCACCGCCCCTGCCTGCCTGTCACGGGGACACGCCGCCAGGGAGGGTGGGTCCCCTCCAGCTGACCGCTGCGGAGTCAGAGGGACGGGAGGTCACGACTGTAACCCTCACTTGACTCTTCAGAGGAGGTGCTTTGCTTTGGAATCTGACCGGACTGTCCGCTTCCTAGCAGGGACGGTCTCTAACCAGCTCGCTGTCGCCACTGGGGTTCTGTATGCTGATAATGTCGTCACATGCTGATAAGTTTGCAGAGAGTATTTACGAGCCTCTAAAATCTGTTTCTGAGGAATATTCTGGGCTGCTCTTCTGGATAATAAATTAATGTTAAATATGAAAACCATTCAGGCCGGGCACTTGGGAGTCAGAAGCTCTGTAACGGAACGTGGAAGCTGTTCCTGCTACGGGGCCGAACCAGAGCCCGGCAGGGAAACAGAGGTGTGAGCTGTAAGCACCCGCAAATGTCCGGTCTGAACCGGTCCCAGGTCCCGACACAGGTGAGCGCCGGAGAAATGTCCAGAAAAGCCCAGACACTGTTCTTTAGGCGAAGGAGCAGAAGAAACGGCCCTAAAACAGACACCGGGCGCCCAGCCCAGGGCAGGGCCAGAGTGAACACTGCCGACACCATTGCTGTGTGAGAACATGAACGCGCGGACATTCTCAGTCTGGACCACAGGGCACTGCTAGCGTCTCACCAGTTTCGTGTGGTTCTGCTTAACACATAAGGCGAGGTTAAGACGGTGCCCATGTTTCCTCCCCAGATTCCAGGCCTGGACTCAGAGCTCCCGTTTCAAGCCTTCCTGTGAAATCCCTCCCCCTCTCTCGTCTCCTTTGGCTGTCACGACAGAAACCCTTCCTACGAGGCCACGGTAGTCAAAGCAGCCTGGCGCTGCCCTCAGAACAGGCGCGTCGATCAATGGGACAGAACAAAGGGCCCAGGAATAAGCCGATGCCTTTACGGTCAATTAATATTTGACAGCGGAGGCACGGACATACAATGGGGTGGAGAGTCTAATCAATAAATGGTGTTGGGAAAATTGGACAGACACGTGCAAGAAAAATGAAACTAGACCACCTTCTTACACCACACACACGAATAAACTCAAAATGGATGAAAGGAAACCATCCACAACATAAAAAGACAACCCACTGAATCGCCAATGATATATTTCAGTTGGTATCCAAAATTCACAAAGGACTTATACAAGTCAACACCAAAAAAACATACAAACAATCCAATTTAGAAATGCACAAAGGACCTGAACAGACACTTCTCCAGAGAGGACACACAGGCGGCCAATAGACATGGAAAGATGCTCAACATCACTCATCACCAGAGAGATGCAAACTAAAACCACAGTGAGATGTCACCTCACACCCGTCACAATGGCCACCATCAGTAAATCATCAAACAACAAGGGCTGGCGAGGATGCGGAGAAAGGGGGACCCTGTGCCCTGCTGGTGGGAGTGCAGACTGGGGCAGCCGCTGTGGGACGCAGTGTGGAGGCTCCTCAAATGGATCTGCCTCATGACCCAGGGATCACACTTCTGGGATATATCTGAAGAAACCACAACACTCATTCAAAAGACGATATGCACCCCATGTTCGTTGCAGCATTATTTACAAAAGCCAAGATCTGGACGCAGCCCAAGTGCCCGTCAGAAGACACGTGGATAAAAAAGCTCATTTACACAGTGGAATACTATGCAGCCATGAAAAAGAAGGAAACCTGACCCTTTGTGACGGCATGGATGGACCTGGAGAGCATTCTGCTCAGGGAAGGAAAACAGTCAGAGAAAGACAAGGGCCGTGTGATCTCACTCATACGTGGACTCTCATGAACAAAACACACAAACAGAAACAGACTCACAGACACGGAGAACAGACTGAGCTGCCAGAGGGGAGGGGGAGGGGGCTGAGTGAGACAGGGGAGGGGATTAGGCAAAATAAATACATAAATAAACCCTCACAGACGCAGACAGCAGTGTGGGGGTGACCAGGGGAAGGGGGTGGGGGAGGCAGAAGAGGGCAAAGGGGGTCAGTGGAGATGGACGGAGACCTGACTTGGGGTGGGGAACACACGTGCAATGTACAGATGATGTCTTACAGAACTGTACCCCTGAAACCTATGTGATTGTACTAACCGATGACATGCCAATGAATTCAATAGAAATTTTTTTAAAAAGGAAAAACACCCCCTGGCTGTGGCTGGGACGAAGGCCCCTCCGCCTGACGTGAGACCTGGGTAGGGAGACCCTCACACTGTCTCTGAGCAGAGAAGTAGCAGGGGCCGGAGGCGTTCCCTCTCCGCTGTCCTCCCTGAGCCTGGGGGAGCTGCTGAGTTTGCATGCTGACCTGCCTTTCCCCTGCGGAAACTGGGGGTGTCATTTCAGAAAAGGATTTCTACTTTTCCTGGGCCGTTTGGTTCCATCGCCGCAATCCCCTGAGACTCCTGGGTCCCTCTGTTCCTCCCTCCTCTCCTGCTTCTTCGCTCCATCCCCCCACTGGCCCCCAACAGCCCCTCCCTCCCTCCCCCTTCTATACTTCGCAGCTAAGAAGGTTTGGGGCGAGATGCTGCCTTTTACGGGTTTGCTGCACAGAAATGAGCCCTTCTTTTCCCGTTTAGAACCGTGGGCCACCAAACCAAAGTCACCACGCAGCACGCTTGGCAAACACCTCCTGAGGCTTCCCTGCTCCCTGCCACCACCCTGTGCTGGGTGAAGCCCACTTTCCAGTTAGGTTTCTGGGGTTTGCCTCCCATGAGCATGGGCACCACCACGCCACCCCAGAGGCGAAGGGGGAGCACGTCCCTCAGGAAGGTGGGTGCACAGGCTCAGGTCGGGTGGTCTGTCCAAGTCCAGGTTTCAATTCCCTCGTGTGTGGGTCCCCTCCTAGGGGTCAAAGCAGACCCTCAGGCGGCATCGCCGCGGTGATGACAAGTATCTCACGGGGCGGGGCCACGGCGAGCCAGACTTCAGAGGCAGCCTTGCCTGAGGAAAAGGTGATTTATTGTCCCCCCTTTACGTTCTGCTGTGTCTGCACTTTGGGTAAATATTTGTACATTCATCAAAGGCCCGTGCATTCACTCAGCCTGCTGCCGGGACGGCGACGCGATGAATCAGAAGTGTGAGTGACGGTCAATTATCTGCTTTCTTTGTATCGATCGATACGGGCGGCTACTCAGCGGGCAGCATGGACTCCACTTTCTGGTCACCAAGAAGGTGACCTGTCTCGCCCAGAGAGCCTGACAACCACTGTGACTTGCCCCTTCTTTGCCCTCCGGGAACTGGTGCCTCCGGATTGCAAAGGGACCGTCCGTGACCACACCTGGCAGCGGGGTGGGGCTTGCTTGACCTGCACAGTGCATGCGTACGTGTGTGTGCGTGTGCGTGTGCATGCGTGTGCACACGTGTGTGCGTGTGTGTGATTCGTTGACAACACTTCATGAGAAGACTTGACATCAGGCCTTAAGGGAAGCAGAATACGCAAGGATCAGGCTCTGCCCCCAAAGCAGCGCCGATGCTGCGACTTCCCCATCACAGGACGGCCTCCGCGTCTCCCCTGGCCGTGACGTTCCCGAGGTGTAAACGACGCTCCCACGCGGGGGGCGGGGGGACATGAGAACAAGTGGAGCAGTGTGGTCACCAGCGGAAAGTCACGGAGAACTGTTCACACTAGGTGCCTCGGGGACAGGCGGATGGTGTGAACCACCAGCGGTTTCCTGGGAGGAGCGATGACAGCCCTCCTTCTGAGGCCTCTGCCCCCTGGGCTTGGCGATCAGGACGGCCCTCTGTGGGTTCTCCCAGGACCCGACCGTCCCTCCCACATGGGACGCCCTCGGGCACGGCCAGAGGCTTTGGGAACCTTCTGGCTGAGTCGCTGGACGGGAAGGACGAAGGGGCAGCCTTCGCTGACTGAATCCGCCCCGGAATGCGGGCCCCTTAAATGTTTGGAGTTCCAGACGTCCACCCTGACACAGCACTAGCGGGTCCTCCCAGTCCACAGTGCCCTGGGCCTTTGGGGCTGTAAATCCTGTGAAGAGCCTTTGCAATTCCCCCGCGTGGAGCAGGGGAGGGGCCGCGGGCACCGCTGACCAGCCCGGCGCAGGGCGGTTACCCTTTGTGCGCGGAGCCTTTCTATGTGCGGCCGCAGAATACCGTGCCCCCACGTTCTCCTCCTTCCTACCTGGATCCGACGAAGTTAACAGAGACCCGGCGGAGCTGGGAACAGAATTCCACACCTGTGTGCCAAACTGAATTTTCAGGGACTCCTGTTTTAAAACACTACGTGTCTTCATGTGGGTTCCCTGTTTGTCCCTCCCAGTCTAATTTGGGGTCACTGTCCTCATCCCTCCCACGGGTGCCCCTGAACCAAACGCACACCCAACGCTGAGTTGACCAGAGAGAGATCAGCCAGGCCACTGACCCCCCGCCAGCCGGTGAAGATGCTCCTGAAGGCCCCTCCTGCTCGCTGCTCAGGGACCCGGGGCAGGCAGAGACCCCCGCATCACCGGGGTGGCCGCGCTCACAGGGGTCACCTCTGGCCACATGCTTTGGAACTCCCTGGGGAAATGACCCCTGCTTAGCGTCTTTTCTCTTCTGTTTCCGCTCCACCTCTGCCGTTTCTGCAAATGTCAGGGGATTCCCGGGGAGCCATTCAAATCCTGCCGCAGAAACCTGTGTGTGCTCTCAAAAGTCTGCCTGGCTTCCAGCCTCTAGACGAGGGGCCGAGGGACTGAGCCGCCCCCGCCGGCTCTGAGGAGGCTGCCGCCCGTCATCCGGGGAGGTTAGGCTGGGTTAGAGCACAGGGAGGAACCAAGGGCCTCCCGTGTCACAGCAGCGTCCCCTGCGAAGGCGGGACCCTCTGGCTCTGTCACACGCCTACAATAGTCTGCAGTGAATAAGCAGACGGCAGAGGGCCATCCCCCGAGGCGTCGGTGTCCTCTCGTTTGGGACACGTCTCTGCACACCGAGACCTGTCCCGGGAGCAGCAGCGGGGTCAGCGGCGGGGTCAGCGGCGGGGGGGGGGGAGGGAGTGCCCGGCCGGGGTCAGGACATAGCGGGGGGCTCGGCGGGGACGGGAGCTGGAGAGCGGGTGTCCCAGAGCCTGCCTCCCGGGCCCTTCTCAAGGCTCAGCCGCTGTCCCCTGGTTGGTCCCCTGGATAGAAGGAGAATCGGGGGGAGAACAGGAGCTGAAAGGGGCCAGAGGTGAAGGCAAATGGCTTGGCTGCAAATGCCCAGCTCTTCTTTGACTTGGGGCTTCCTTATTCTCACAGCCCAGCGTCCATGTCCGTCCCCCAAGGTGACCTCGGCAGCTGTGGCTGTCAGCCCTCCTCCCGATCCCGTCCCCACGGCAGGGCGTCTGAAGAGATGCTCTTCCAGCCCCCGCGTCTCCACCCCTTCCCTCCCTGACCCTGTACCTGCCGTCAGATCCCCACTCTGGACAGCCGGACCCCCCAAATCCTCTCTAGAGGACCTTCACTCGTCTGTCTCCCCAGCACCCTCTGTCCCAACTTTCCCTAAATCCAGGTATGTAATCGGAACGAGGCCATCGCCTCTAGGGCGTGTGGGGCGGGAGGGTAGACGCCTACCCGGAGCTCATATTCTAACCCCCAGAGCAGCAGCGGGCGGTCCAGGCAGGAGCTCCGGCACAAGCCGGCCAGGCGGAGCACTTCCGTGGGAAGTTGCGTGTGGAGCTGGTGAAAGAGGGTGCTTTTTCACTCTGCATTGGACACGGGGACAAAATTAGAGAAGCTGTCAGTTATTAACTAAGTCCTGGTCATTGTAGCTTCCTGGATCGTTAGCAGGGATAGGCTGGGCCTGTGAAACAGGCAGACGCCGGCAACCGCAGCAGAAAACGGGGGACGCACGCAGGAAGCCAGGGTTCCGGCGTGGAGCGAGGCCAAGGCTCTGGGCGCGTCCCCCTGCCCCGGCCCCTCGGTCCAGCAGGAAGCTCCTCCTGAGCACGACAGGTCTGCCTGTGCCGTCCGCGTGCCCGCGGGCCCACTGATTCCCAGTCCAACTTGCCTCTCATTTCAGCAGCTTTCCCCTGTGACAGGCGGCTCGGTCCCCAGTGCCCGGGGGATGGAATGGTCTGCGTTGAAACTGAGGGAACTGGGGTGCCAGAGGGACAGCCAAAGAAATGAAAGGGCCGAGCTGCGTCTTTGTCTTTGTGGCAGGGGACGCCCCCACGGAACGTGTGACAGCAGAAAGGCTGGCACACGCCACCCCCGGGCTGCACGGGGGCCGCAGCCCACGCGGCTGTCCAGGGAGCCCCCCAGGGCCAGAGATGCCTGTTCACACCCTCCCACGCAGGTCCCGGCAGCGGGTCTTAATCAATGACTAGAATTACATATTCCTTTCTAGAAATATCAGGGGAAGCCTTCCTCTAGTCCTGTGCCCGTCATCCTCTCCTTCCAACCGGAAATTTTCATTTTTTGAAGAAAAAAAAAAAAGAGAGAGAAGTCAATCTGCCTAGAATTCCCCCCAGAGATTTATTCTGAGTTGCAGGGAGCACGTAATCCGCGACAGCCTCGCTTCCTCTTCAACCCCCGTCTGTTTTCAAGCCAAGACAACCTCTACCTTTTTAAGGGACCGGGAGCTAAAATACGAATTACAGCTTCGGGGACCTCTCTTCCCACCTAGATGCACAAAGGAAATGAATATACAACATATTCAAAACCGAGGCTCTTTGAACTGTCTTCTCTTGACACAGTGCGAGTGGTCCCGGGGTCCCCGCCGGGGGAGGTGCTGTGATCTGGGGAGAGAGCGGGCTTCGCGCAATGTCAGTATCAATTTAGACCGCCCGCTGCTCCTTATTCTGATCATCGATTCCACCACGTTTCGTCCATACCGCGCAGTTAAAGCCTTTCTACTATGACAAATCCTCGAGGATTTATAGACATTTTCTTGTGTTACAACAAATTACTATTCTTGCTAGAGTTCTGGTAACAACCCCCAGTGGAAACATGGTGCAAAAAAAAAAAAAGAAGCTACTATCAAAGTGATCCCTGGCTGCTGGGATGGAAATGAACATGAGTCGTTTCTGAGTTGTAATCAAAATGAAAAAGTTAAGTGGAAGCCACGTCTCAGACGGTAAGACAAAAACGGAGCTCAGCTCCTTTCTGGGCCGGCCGCTCCGAAGGCGGGACCTCATGGGGACGGGGAGGCCGAGGGGCTGTGAGCTGGTTGATGCTCTGTGTATCCTACGCTTCTCTCCGCCATGGATACGGGGACTGACCTTGTCCTCCATCTGTCCGGACCCCCTCCCTGGCCACTCCTCCCCCGCCCCCCTCACTGTAATGGAACATCCATACAATGTTTCCTGACCCAGACTCAACATCCGGGAGAGCCGGCCGAGACCATTTCTCTTCCCTTCCAGATGCTCCCAGGCCCCGTGGGCTCAGGCATGGCCAGCCAGAGGCCAGGAGGGGATGTGTTTAGGAGCAAAGGACAGAATAGCAGGGAGGAACACGTGTCCTGTCCCCTCACTCCCCGACCCAGCCCCCCGCCACACTCCTGTTCTTTCTCCGAGGCCCTGCTCACAGCCTGCTCCCTCCGGCAGCCTCCCCACCCCCCGGGTGGCCCCAAACAGAATCAGCCTCCCTGCTTCCCCGCCAGCCCAGTGGGGCCTTCTCCCGGCTGGCCCGGCTCAGCGCTGCTTCTGAGCGCATCTGGAAGGGCAGGGCCAGACTGAGCAGGCCTCACCTCTTCCCTGCGCCCTCCAGCCCAAAACAGCCACGTCAGCCCCTAGAGGTCTGGCTTAGTTTTCATTTTAAGGCTTGGTGTGCTGCAGACTGGAGGCTTGTGTGCCCCCAGAGTTCCTCTGTTGAGATCCAGAGTCCCACCCAATGTGACGGTGTTAGGGGCTGGGGTTGGGGGATTAGGTCATGAGGGTGGGGCCCCCATGAATGGAATCAGGCCCTTCTATAAGAAACCCCAGAGAGCTCCTGTGCCCCTTCTGCCATATGAGGACACAGCAAGAGGACAGCCACCCACGAACCAGAAAGGGGGCCCCCAGCAGACACCATGCCTTCCAGGCTCAGGACAGCGCACCCTCCAGGCCCGGGAACTGTACAAAATACGTTTCTGCTGATTAAAAGGCGGTATTTTCTGACAGCAGCCTAAGCAAACCAAGACAAGTTGACCACCCTGGCCGGGTTGCTCAATGGTTGGAGCATCCTCCTGGTCACCAAAAGGCTGCAGGTTCGATCCCCGGTCATGGCGCATACAGGAGGCAGCCAATCAGTGTCTCTCTCCCACATCGCTGTCTCTCTCCTCTCTCCTCTGCCTTCATCTCTCTAAAGCCAATGGACATATCCTCAGTGAGGATTTTAAAAAAGAAAAAGAGGTTTGCTTCATTTTCAGGGGATTTGGCCCCCAGAAAAGAAGAGCTTAAAGAATGCCTTCATGGAGGAGGGAGGGACGCTTGGCAGACAGTCTGTGCAGGCAGGGACCACACGGGGGGCCGCGGGGTGTGCTGGGGGCTGCTCTCTCCTCGCCCGTAGGGCCAGGGTCGCCCGGCTCCTCTGCGCCAGCCCTGTGACGCGGCCCAGCCCTTCTCCCTAGGGGCTAGCTCACTGGGGAGGCCCATGTCCCAGCACCTAAGACGTCAGAAAACCATCTCCGAGTCCCAACTGCCCGGCCACTGGGGGGTGCTGCGTCTCACCAACGGGCCCAGGCAGAAACAAATTAAAAACCACTGTATTACAATGGTTTATGCCGTTTTCAGGGAGGCGGGGGTGTCACTCGGGAGGCAACGGGGTCCGTGTTAGCTCACAGGAAGCATGGCCCGGTCCTACGGGCTTATTAATGAACAAGAGAGTGGAGCTAATGAAGGGCAGGGGAGAGACGGCCGCTGGGATTGGGGGGCGGGTCGCTGGGTCTGATTTCCCGTATTGGGTCAGTACAGTCAGAAAGCAAGTACCTCTCCAGTGGGAGGAAAGGGGATTGCAATCTGATGAGCTAAATCAGCACGTGAGCCCTGCAGCCTCCTCAAAGGAGGCTTCGATGAATTCAGGTGGCGGCCCCTTTGGCCGGCTGTGGGGTGGGCGGTTATCGGGAGCCATTTGTAACCCTCGCGTTTCGTCTGTGGAAAGACATTTTAATTGAAAAATCATTTGCCCATAAAATTATTATCATCAATGCGTATTCCACTGAAGGGCTGCCTTATGACCATAAAACAATCGGGAAGTGGGTTCATTCTGCCCGCTAAATCACTCGGTATGTCGTGAACGGAATGATTAAAGCAAGTTAGCGTTTTGTTGGGAAAGTAATTACATTATTAGGCATTTCATCCGCACAGATACTTATGCAGCCGAGTCTATTTGTCTTGTTGACAGAACATCTATAGGTATCGGACAGAATGCATTTTATTTAGTTGCTGCCATTAATTTTATTTGCCAAACACTGTTCAACTGAAGCTAAATTTCTTGTCGCAGGAATAGATCTGATTATGGGACGGAATTAATCTTGCTGATGTGACCTGGGCTCAGTTTCTCCAAACGACGTGCACAAGTTCGTGCAAAAAAAAGCAAAACAGTCAACAGAAATGGGGAGAAACTATTGGACAATATTAAACAAACATTATATATATTATATATATATATATAATATATATATATATATTCTGGCTTTTTTGTCTTACTGTAAAAACCGCCTTCATGTAGATAAAAAACCGAATAAACCAGAACCTTAGCTGCACGTGGCCAAAGCGTCACAGCTGGACGCTCGTGTGTCCGCTGGGAGAGGCACGGGTCTCCGGCCCAGACTAAAGTTCCTGGTGCAGCCTCCAGGACGTCACGGGGGAGACTCGGGGAAGCCCTGCAGACACTGAGGTGACGTCATCATCACGCGATTTACAGATGAGGGGGGACATGCAAGGCATAGATAGCGTGCTGGACCGCACACGCCCAGTGCTGAGGCCCAGCACCCAGACCCGGCTGCCTGACTCAGAGCCTTCTGTTCACCGAGAGCCAGCTGCTCGGTGGCCCCAAGGACATCTCCCTCATCCTTTGTGCGTCCCAGCCATTTCCCTCTTCCTGGCCTGGCACTAAGGGACCCCGGAGTGGACAGGGTTCGGGTCCCATGACCCATCCAGAGACGCCTTCCTGGCTCTTTGACCCACATGAAGGCCAGCACACGCCCCAGCGTCCCTGGGATCAAGGAAGACGTTGGTCAGGAGCCCCTGGTCTTCCTGAGAGTTACACAGAACCTTTTGAACAGTGGCATTGATGCAATCTTTGGGTGATGGTTCTCTTGCTGAAGAAAACAAATGGGGAAAAGGCTTTTACTCGTAGTATAAATATTAAGTTACTTTACATTTCCGGAAGCTGTTTGCCACGGCGTTTCCTGGCAAACTTGAATATGGATAAGAACGTGTTTCTCATCTGCCACACACGTTCATACGACACCCTCCCAACGAAGCCCCAGCCCGCGGAGAGCGTGTTCTCATCCCCAGGACGGGCCCGCTGTGAAATGGGGGCGCGGCCTCGTTACTCATCCCGGGAAAAGGGGCCATGATGTGTCTTGAGGAGCAAGCACAGCTGAAAATCAGGTTGGAAAGGCAACCACGGCCCCGCCTCAAAAATTAAGTGAAAAATTCCAAAAGCCACACTTGCGAACAGGAGGCATTCCTGAGTCTAATTAACTATGTTGCTGTCTTGATTTTCATGGAGATAAAGGCAGTCATCCCAGACAGAATGGCTCGGCTCTACACGAAGGTAGGTTGGCGTGAGCTAGTGGCGAAGGCCGCCGGACACCAGACCACCGGGCCAGCGCGCTCAGAGCCTCAGCCAGTCACCCACCCCGTGGACGGATAGGCAGCCAGGCCTCAACCCTGCCTACCCATCGGCCTCGTGGGGAGCGCAGGCTAGGAACAAGGTGCCTGGGTACTGTCCCCCCAAGTTCTGTCTCAGTGGCCTTAGTACAAGATCAGGGAATCTGCGTTTTCATGGAGCACCCAACGCTGCCATGTGCAGGTGGCCCGGGACGGGACCACGGGTCTTTGCCGCGGGGCCGTCCGCAGGAGAGGGAGAGACAGCCGCAGCCCGCACCCCTGCCGCGGCGTCCGGCCCACCGCATACGAGGAGGATCCGCCGTCTGATTTGCACGGGGCACCGCCTGGCTACTGAGGTCAGGCGAACTGTTCAGCGTTGTGTGAGGTCCCAGAACGTGGGCGATTTCTGCCACATGGGACACACTGAGAACAGGAGTACATGTCTGCCCGGCTCTCAGGCTCGACCAAAGAGGCCTGGCACACGAATTCCCCGCCCTGGCCTCCCCGGCCACCTACAGAGGACCCACCAGGTACCCCGGCCTTTCCCGACAGCCCCTCCATTCATCACGGCCAAAAACTGGGAACAAGCTCAGGCCGCCCAGCAGGAGGGCGGAGAAGCAAAGATGGGGTGTTCATAACACAGGACGTGACGCGGCCGTAAGAAGGATG
This sequence comes from Furipterus horrens, assembly GCF_987537825.1. NCBI lineage: Eukaryota > Metazoa > Chordata > Mammalia > Chiroptera > Furipteridae > Furipterus > Furipterus horrens. Next base: position 1,811,850 of record NW_028327183.1, read on the forward strand.
ACGCCCTGACATAGTCACGTGGGTAAGTCCCACAGACTTTGCAGGGTCTATACCATTTGAGTCCATTTATGCCGAGTTCAAAAAGTGGTAAACGCTACTCTATGGGATAAAATTCAGGACAAAAAAAGGAGCTTCTGTGGTTCTGGAAAGGTTCTATGTCTTTTTCTGGGGGCTGCTTCCAGAGATGAAAATTGAGCTGTATGGGCAACAGTGACCTGTCCCGTCCCCTGCAGGAAGCAGCTAACGCCACCTCCAGCGTCCGGCGTGATGTGTGGACTGTCGAGAGCCAGGCCAGGAGGAAGTCTCTGCTTGGCGGCCCAGGAGATTCTCTTTGTTGAGATGCCCCACGGGCCTGAGGGCTGAGCAGTAGTCTCCGGCTAATTGGGCCCCCGTGTGGCTGGTGCGAGAAGCCGGGGGGCCTCGTGCCGGTCGCAGCCTGTGGCCCTGCCCTGCCCTGACGTCCCCTCCCTACAGGCCCCTGCCGGCCTCAGACACGTGCCATCTGGTGTCCGGAGGGCTCCCGCGAGGAGGGCCATCTGGTCCTCGTCACAGCATCATTAGACCAATTATGACAAAGGTGAGACCCGCACTTGCCTGAGCCAGGGCGGGCGCCCTCATCCCCAAGGGCCTCGCTCAGCTGGCCCGGGAGTCCCCCAGCACCTCCCCAATCCCATCAAACACGGAGCCAGGGCAGGTCCTGCGAGTGAGGGGGTCCCCGAGGGGCATGAGGGACTGCTCCCGTTTCCTCACAGCGGCACTGGGGGCCGGTAAGGGGTCGTGCTAGAAGGAGCCCAGGGACTCAGAGAAACGAACGGCAAGAGGCAGACTCGGGCGCCAAAGCGTCAGGGAGTCGCGATCTGGAATGCCGTCTGACGGCCACCAACCACCGCGCTCAGGGACCGCCGACTCTCGGGGAACGGCAGCCTCACCCACAAGGAGCTGCTCTCCAAGGGCGGGTCTGAGCCACGCAGCGCCCGGCCGCCTAGAGAAACCGGCCTTGCAGAACATGGAGGGCAGCTAAAGAAGAGGGCGCCCCCTTCTCTCTGACATGCCTGAGATTTGTCAGGCCCTCCGAGCCCCCGGGAGGCCCCCGTGTGTGAACCCTAGATCGGAGTAGTGACGGGCGGCCCTTCCGCCCCGTCCCACCGGCCTCAGGCCGCACCCAGAGACACCCCCGCCCAGGAGGCCCCGCTGCCCACGGAGGACCAGTTCATACAGAGGGTTCTCCTACTGAAGGGATGAGTAATCACATCAGGCCGGAATTATCTGAATTCACACATTTCAGCATAAAATTAATTAGTGTGCAGCATCAGGCAGCAGAAAAACACAGCAGACAGAGAGGACTCCCTAACGGAGGTTTACATCACCCGCCTGCTCCTTCCCCCTCCCAGGCGACGCCCGGGGCAGCGCTCTCCCCACGCAGCGGAGAGGAGCCCGCCACGTGATTCCATTTCTGTGTCTGCAGAGCCCCTGATAAACCGGCTGCGGCCCCGGAGCTCTCCAAACGCACTTTATTTTCATTAAAGGGCTAATCCAGAAGCAACGAAGCAAGACGCACACAGAATGAATGTGGGATCACGCCGTGGGTCCCCGGAGGGCCGGGAAAACAAACCCACGGCCGTCACTCACGGGCTGGGGCGGGGGGAGCTGACTCTTGCAGCCTCATCAGGCTGAAGCCAAGGGCCTCTCAGTCCCTGGCAGCGGGAGCGGTCTCCGCCAATAGCCCAAATACGGATGGGACTCAAGATCAGGGAAGAGCCCTCCCAGCCTCGTTGCTCTGAAGCCTTATGTGCAGTCCCAACACAGGGAAGCATCCCTAGTGCCGTCCACAGACGAGTGGATAAAAGAGCTGTGGCGTGTATACACAAAGGAATATTACGTGGCCATAAAAAGAATGACGTGTTGCCATCTGCAACAACACGGACGGACCTGGAAGGCCTCACGCCGAGTGAAACACGTCAGTCGGAAGGCAAGTACCGCACGACCTCACTTACAGGCGGAAGCGAAAGAGCACAGTAAGTGAACACCCACAACAGAAGGAAGCTCCTGGATCCAGAGCGCCAGCGGAGGGTGGTCAGATGGGAGGGGGTCGGGGGCTGGGGGGGAAGGGGAGGAAGTTAGACGTACAAACCGCCAGCTATAGAAACACACATGGATGTACTGCCCAGCACGGGAAATGCAGTCGGTCATACTGAAACTGCCGCGTGGTGCCAGGTGCGTGTACGTAAGGCGCACGGAAGGCTAAGCGCCGCGTTGTACCCCTGAAACTAAGACAATGCTGTGTGCCAACAGCCATTTAAATGGAGGCCGCAAGAGACCTGCTGCTCAGCCACGGCCGTCCCAGGGGCCAGGCCCTGCTCTGCCACCTGCTCCCCGCTCAGCGACTGGCACCATTTTGCTCACGATAACTCTGAAAATAACTCAGGGTTGAGGTGTAAGAATTACAACCCGGGCTCTGTTCTGTCATCTTGACGTATTTTCTCTGCCGTGACTCAGCCTGGCGCGCGCGGGTGCCCCGGGCAGTGAGGATGCAGGACAGCGACCGTCATCTCGTTTCCCAGACAAGGAAATGGGGCTCTGACAGCCGGTGGCAGCCCAGGTCATGGCCGTGAGACAGAGATGTGGCTGGACGCCCAAGCCCTTCGTCCCGGGTGAGAAGCGTTTCTCGTTCTATCCTGCGCAGTCTCTGGGTCGCCTGCCAACGGCCGGGCGTCTTCAGCAGCGAACAGCAAAATGCCTGCTGTTCCCAGTGCTTCGATGTAAACATGCAGGGGGATGGGGGGCAGGGGAAGGAAGAGCAAACCCGCCGCGGCCCAGCCTCACACTCACGCCACAGGCAGTGCTGCCAATGGGCCGGCCCCTGGCACCTGCCGGCGGGGCACATCCGCCCGTTACTGGGCGTGGCGGGAGCAGGCAGGGGCCCGGGGCTCACTAATCCTCCATCCTCGGCTTCCTGCGTCGTCACGCCTCCTGCGATGTTGAAGGTTCTCACAACTGCTGTGACCAGCAGGTCAAGTGTGCGTTCATCCCCCGTCAGGGCGACAGGCAGTTCCACTTAATTTACAATCAGTTTTATTCCACTGAAAGGCTCGGCTGTGCCATAAGGCACGACCAGCTAAGTGCTCCCGGTCCAGACTCGCTCTCCTGGAGA